>NC_057390.1:34520711-34626181 GCF_019320065.1 Cervus canadensis
TTGATTTCTCCATTACTGGTTTCTGCAACATTTCTGGAGGTCCTCAGCAAGATTCCAACCATGCCAGCCCCTTGAGCTACCACACTGGTGGCTCGGCCGTGCTGGAGTGAAGGAACCCCGAGATGAATGAGAAGGCGTGCCACCTGACGGTATTCCGGGTCCTCTTTTGGACCGGTGTTCTGACTCTCCAGACAGCTGAGCCCCAACTGGACTCATTGGAGGAACGGACCAACTCACCAGGAAGGGCCACAGGATAAGGTAAGGACCTAGGGCTGGTCCCCAGGCAGAACCTACCCCAACAGGTAGAAAAGAAGACTGATCACCTCCTGGAGCTCCCAGGAAGGGAGCAACAGTTAAGGAAATCTGGTGACTTGGGAGAGGGAGGCATTGTGATAGCCTCTGAATGATCGTGAGTGCATGATTGCTGATTGAACAGAGTGAGAGAAATCTTTCTTTTTGGAAACTGAAAAACCAATTCTGTTTGCAATTAAAAACATTATGCAATGCAAAAAAAATTATGCATATGCAAAAAAATATGCAATTAAAAACAACTAGCCTGTTAAAAGTCCTGCCCAGGGAAAAGCTTGAAGTTAACCCTTTCCATGTCCTTGAAATATACAGCCAGCTTTGCCTGAGACCCCAGCCTTGGCAAATTAGAACTTCAAGTGAAGAACAAAAAAGGGGTCCAAGAGATATTTTAAATCTCAAACAGAAAACTGTAAGATCTCTGTCAGTCTGTCTGTCTGGATTTATGTATGTCTCAGTGTATGTCTTTTTTTCTGATAATATTGTTCAAGTTGTAAATGAGTTCTAATTTAATTGGCCTAAAGAAAAGTAAGTGCTTACAAATCAAGCAATTCTAAATACAAGAAAAATTAACCTAAATAAATTTCAGATTCACGTGAACTGGGAAATATTCAATTATTAAATATCTACTATTAATGTTTGTTTGCTAATCTCATAAGAAAGTAGGATGTATGTTTTTAATAAAGAAGATATAAAAAAATAAAATTACATTTTATTAAGGGGAAAGAAAGTAGGTCTGACTTACAGATGACTGTTACAAAAAGTGATTAGAAATTTTGTGGAAAGTGGACCCTGAAAAAAAAAATTTGTGCATGGTTAAAGGACTGACAAAGTTTAAAATAAGTTTAATTAAGTTTACCTAAGTGAGTTTGAAGTAAACTGGCACAAAACTTGAATTTGGCCTTTCTCTCTGTTAAGAGGACATACTTTCTTCAGATGTTGAACTGCTTTTAATAATAGATTTAAGATTCTTTACCTCTTAATTGATCTGTTCTATATTTACGTTTGAATACTTTTGTTAGCTTTGGCTAAGTGAATAACTATTATTTCACAGTAACTTATATGATCCTACCTGACTGAGTGTTATAAACCCTTTTGATATTTATCAACAAAACTTCCTAAATAACTTGATCTCTAGCTAATTTTGGGATGCTTCAGAGGGCCCCTGAGCCATCCCAAAGAGCTATTAAGCTACCTGGATTCACTGGACATGTTAAATTACAAGGGAAGTACTATTAAAGGGGTGAAAAAAAAATCTTTTCAGGTTATACTATATGGTTGATGTTACTAATATAGATATCCTAAAATTATGCAAAATTCATATAGATCTGATATGCCCTGATAAAATATGGTCAATCATAATTCTTGTTATCATATTAAAGCATTATGACCAGGTTTCTTTGTCAATTGCAAAAGAATCAGATTTTAAACACACCTTCTATGGTTTTACTCTCATGCCTTTAGAAGAATACTACTAGTTCTTCAAGTTTTATGAAAAATACTTTCTAAGATTAAGCAGATAAACAAATTTTGTTATTAACAGTAAGCTGGTGCCAGACTAGAATTTGGTCTTCTCTTTGTTTAGAGAACAAAGTTTTCTTAGAATACAACTTTTGATAACAGATTATGAATTCCTTTGCCTTTAAGTGATTTATATTTTTTTTAAAATATTTTGTTACTTTGGTAATGTAAATAAACATTATTTAAGATTATGGTACATGTAGACAAAGCTCATTCTGCTTCTACAAAAAAATAACCCCTCACAGTTAGACTTTTGTTATCCTGATATCATTTTGCTTAAAACATGGCAATAGTCTGTTCCTAATGGATAAGCAACAGCTAAAAAGCAAAAAGCCAGGGCTATGGGAAATCCAAGACGGCCACTTGGCTTTTTCCGGATTCCTGACAGACTTCATTTTTATTTGATGGGCTAAAGCCTTCCCTGGCTACAGTGTTAATGCCCTCACAATCAGTTCTCCCTCCAAAAAAGAAATTATGTTTCACTGAATATTCAGTTCTAGTTTTGTTAATTAAGGTCTGTGCTTACTAAGACTCACTTCTGAAATAGTTCCTTGTTATGTTATATGGCTAAAAGATTTAATTAAGTTATTAAAAAGGACACTCTAAGATTGTTTCTAAAGCTTTTCTCAGTAACCAATCTTTGGATAAAGGTCAGATGCTCCATGGTGTACACTTGGCTGTAATCATTTAACTGAGTCAGATGACCTGGGGTATACCCGACTATACCCAATGAAAGTTCTTGACTTAAATTCTTGCTTGTGACCTTACTGTTAACTGCTAGCTATATTATTTTCTAAGTAGCTTGTTTCAGAAGATTATTTCTTACATTACCAAATGTGTGACTGAATCTGTGATAAAATGTTGATATGCAGTTCCACTCGAGATCAATAATTGCAATAATGTAACTCTAGATATGGGAAGAAGCAACTAGAGGAAATATTTTCCTGGACTAAGAGGCTAGTTAGACAGGTATGGTCCAGAGACTTTTGCTACTTAAAAGGCTTGGCCTAGTAACAACATATTGAGTGGCCTGTCAATGGAATCTTTGTTAGACCTGGAAATAAGCCTTCCCAGCACTGCAGGACACAATGACCATGAAATTCCCCCAAAACATAGTCAAATATGTGGCTATGAAGGGGCCCTGCTGACTGAAAGTTGGCCCTTGCCAGCTGCTTCTATAAAGATTAAATCATGACCACTACAAGATGCTGACCTGCAACATCCCCTTGAAAGGACTTCAGGGTGGAGACAAATAATAAGGCACTCTGTGTTCTGGGAAAAACCCAGAAAAACAGGCCTTCAGATAGTCAGATGTTTTCAGGTAAAGATTTTTATGAGTCCAAATTCTTACATCTTCTTATACCTAGAGAAACACTAATGTCACAAACCAACGTCTGGACCTGGTTCTCCTGGCTAGCCCCTCAGCAGCTTTCCTCCTTCTATTAATCCTTGGGCCAAATATCTTTAACTTTCTTGTTAAGTTTGTTTCTCCAAGTAGTACAACAGGACTATCTCCTGACCAACACCCAGACAATGCTAGAACAAGCTGCCTTATCATTCTGTGGACTCTCATCTCCCTCCGTAAATGTACGCGAGGTCCTCAGGCTATTATCCCTTTGAGATCTTATATGGGAGACCACCCCAGTAATAGAAAACCTCAACAGAGACCAATAACAACCAGCTGACCTGGAGATGTCCCAACACCTCCAGGCCCTGGAAGTCTTCGGCCATATCGCCCAAGAAACCTTAGAAAGGACACCCATTACTTTGGGCAATTGGGTTCATCCCTATCAGCCAGGAGATGAGTTACAGGCATCATCCCTTGGGTCCACCACACTAGAGTCAAGAAGGCAGCAGCTTCCTGTGATGAGGACACCTAGAAAACAGTTTGGGACCCCAAAAAGCCCCTCAAGGTCTGGTTCCAAAAACAATGACCCTCACCCACGAAGGATGCTGAGCCCTGCTCTAGTTACCCCAAATGCTGACTAGTCCACACCTGGCAGAAGCTTGAGGACTCTTCAGCCTTGCTCCAGGCACACTCCAGCTGCTCGCTGGTCAACACACGGCGGAAGCTTGAGGATCCGAATATCAAAGGATTTTCATTGTCAACCCTGGCCTCTATCCCTGATTGGTATTATTGCTGTCCTCTTCACTATAGGACTAGTTTCAGTCGCACCCCAGGACTGGGATTTGGGTCAGAAGCTGCGGTTAGCTGTCTGTTATCTCACTGTAGTGGGAAGCCTCATTCTTATTAGATGTCTCTTATGATCTAGTCTCCCTACTAACTAAATTGCTCCACAGTATAGCTGACCCCCCCCCCCCACCGCAATCGGCTCAGTTACTAAAGCCGCGACATCCCAAAGATGGGGAGAAAATCTTTTGCTAGTGTTCAGTTATCTGTAATGTGCAGGCTGCTTTGCAGCCTTTTGGTGTCCCTTGCTGTAACAGATGGTGCCACCCCCATCAAGGCCTTTTCTTTGTGGGACAGATGCTTGCTTATGTCTGCCTGTCAATTGGATGGGTATCTGCACCTCAGCTTTCCTCACTCCCCAGATGAATATTGTCCCTAACAATGAGACTCGCACCATACCTCTGGCAGCACACACATGGTCAAAAAGAGCCATCCAGTTTATACCCCTACTAGTTGGTCTGGGAATCATGGCTGGGATAGGTATGGAAATAGGAGGAATTGTTTCATCAACCACCTTTTACCATACGCTATCAAAGG
Source organism: Cervus canadensis (assembly GCF_019320065.1). NCBI lineage: Eukaryota > Metazoa > Chordata > Mammalia > Artiodactyla > Cervidae > Cervus > Cervus canadensis. The sequence continues at coordinate 34,525,267 of NC_057390.1, forward strand.
ACTTCACAAACGACATTGAGAGAGTGGTCAACTCTTTAGTGGCCTTACAGGACCAGCTAGACTCCCTGGCTGAGGTGGTTTTACAGAATAGAAGAGGGCTAGACCTACTGACAACTGAAAAGAGAGGACTCTGTCTCTTCTTAAATGAAGAATCCTGCTTTTATGTAAACCTACTGAGGGCAGGAGGAGAAGGGGACGACAGAGGATGAGATGGTTGGATGGCATCACCGACTCGATGGACATGGGTTTGGGTGAACTCTGGGAGTTGGTGATGGACAGGGAGGCCTGATGTGCTGGGGTTCATGGGGTCGCAAACAGTTGGACATGACTGAGCGATTGAACTGAACTGAACTGATCAGAAATAGTCAGGGACCTGGCCCAACAGCTAAGGGAACAAATCATAAAAAGGAGAAAGTAGCTAATTCCTGGGGTAATTAGAAAAATATCTGGAGCTGGGCATCGTGACTTCTCCCTTTAACAGTTCTCTTCATGCTGTTTGCGGTGCTCTTGTTTGGTCCTTGTATTCTCAATGTAATTACCAGTCATAACTTTTTGGATTAAATCCATAAAGTTAAAAAGGTAACAGCTCAATATATCCCCCTAAACAATGGGAAGCTCTGAATGCCCTACCAAAACATGAGATGATGCTTTCCACAATGAGGGATAGAAGCATCAGGAGAGGAGAATGAAGAGGAAAAGTTAAAATTTTACATAACCTCCTGCTCCTTATGCCTCTGTAACCTAGCTTGCTCCTTGCAAAGTCTAGATCACATAGGTCTCAGAAAGTGGGGACTCACAATATTAAGAACCAGAGCTTATCTCACTCACCCTTGTCCAGCTCTTTGCAATCACCCTAGTCCCTGAAAACTTGCAAATCCACTTAATCATGCCTGTCTGTCTATAAAAAAACTCCGTAACTCCTTTGTTCAGGGCTCAGAGCTTGAGGTGTTAACTCCTCTGGGCCCTCCGGCATAATAAACCTGAGTTCTCCAACTCCCCGAATGTGGTGCTTGGTTTCTAGATTACAGGTTTCTGCCCCAAGAGAAAACTGGCGGGCTCTGTCCATGGGATTGCAAAGAGTCGGACACGACTGAATGACCAACACTTTCCAATTTCCACAACTAAATTTTGATCAGTAAACTTGCTGTTAAAATAAAAAATAAACATTTGCTCTTTATCCCAAACTCCTGGCCCAGAACTCCTAAAACTCTTGAAATTTCCTGAATGATGGAAGTGTCTTTTGTTATTCATAACAAGCCCCATTAGATCACGTGTGAGCTTATTTATGCTAATACCGTGACTTAGGGTGGAGCCCCTGGAGAGCCTCAGGTTGGGGCTAGTCTCCAAAAAAACCAAATCTGTCATTAGAGTGTTAAAACTTCCAGTGTCATTGAGATCTCTGGGGAGGGGGTAAAGATTGAGCTCTTACAAAACTCTTCAACATTAAGACTAGGGAGCTTTGGGTTTGGCTAAACCATTTGCAAGCTAGGAAAAAGGTGTTCCCCAGCTCCAAGAAACAGAGGCTCCTGCATTCAAGACCTTTGGAGTTCAATCTGGCTATTCATTTGGATCCTTTATAATAAACCACTAAATGTAAGCAAAATGTTTTTCTGGATTCTATGAGTCATTCTAACTAATTATCAAATCTGAGAGGGGATCATTTGAATCCCTGAATTTGTGGTCAGCCAAACAAAAGTGTGGGCAGCCTAGACCATTTACAGCTGGTATATGAAGTAGAATCTGACAGTTTTATGGGGTCAGAGACTAACTCCTGGTGAATATTGTCAGAACTGAATTAACTTGTAAGATACCCGGTATCCGGTAATTGGGGAAATGGTGTGGAAAGACATCACATATTTGGTGTCAGAAAGAATCTTAGAGGGTATAAAAGAAAAAGTGTCATTTGGATTCTCCAGAAAGTATCCTGAAAATGGGAAAGAATACTTTTCTCTGCTCCTTCCTCTCTGCTAATGGCAGGAAATCATATATAATGGTTGGAGCTACAAAAGTCATCCTGGACCCTGCCCTTAGAAATGAAAGTTACACATGACAGAGTCACAGAATGAAAGGAGCCCGGGTCCACAAACCACAGGCTGCCATACCAGTTCTGAACTGCCTGATTCCACATGCTATGACAGAGAAAGAACTTTCTATCTTGCTTAAGTCAGTATTTGCCTAGATTTATGTCACATGCAGAGCCAAATCTAAACCCAAATGATACAGGAAACTCTAGAATGAAAGCTTTGAGATCTCAATATGGGATTTTTTTTTTTTAACTGCTCATTACTTCTACTTCCTTGACTACACTAAAGACTTTAACTGTATGGATCACAGCAAACTGGAAAATGCTTAAAGAGATGGGAACACCAGACCACCTTGCCTGTCTCCTGAGAAACCTGTAAGCAGGACAAGAAGCAACACCAACCAAGTTTAGAACCAAACATGGAACAATGGACTGCTTCAAATTAGGAAAGGAGTACATCAAGGCTGTATGCAGGTCAGGAAGCAACAGTTAGAACTGGACATGGAAAAACAGACTGGTTCCAAATAGGAAAAGGAGTATGTCAAGGTGTTATATTGCCACCCTGCTTATTTAACTTCTATGTAGAGTACATCATGTGAAATGTTGGGCTGGATGAATCACAAGCTGGAATCAAGATTGCTGGGAAAAATATCAACAACCTCATATATGCAGATGATACCACATTAATGGCAGAAAGCAAAGAAGAGCTAAAGAGCCTCTTGATGAAGGTAAAAGAGGAGAGTGAAAAGGTTGGCTTAAAACTCAACATTCAAAAAACTAAGATCATGGGATCTGGTCCCATCACTTCATGGTAAATAGACAGGGAAAAAGTGGAAATAGATTTTATTTTCTTGGTCTCCAAAATCACTACAGATGGTGACTGCAGACACAAAGTTAAAGGATGCTTGCCCCTTGAAAGAAAAGCTATGAGAAATTTAAACAGCATATTAAAAAGAAAAGACATCACTTTGGCAATAAAGGTCCACATAGTCAAAGCAATGGTTTCTGCAGTAGTCACGTACAAATGTGAGAGTTGGACCATAAAGAAGGCTGAGCACCGAAGAATTAATGCTTTCAAATTGTGGTGCTTGGGAAGACTCTTGAGAGTCCCTTTGACTGCAAGGAAATCAAACCACTAAATCCTAAAGGAAATCAATCCTGAATATTCATAGGAAGGACTGATGCTGAAGTTCTAGTACTTTGGCCACCCGATGCGAAAAGCCAACTCATTGCAAAAGATCCTGATACCAGGAAAGATTGAGGGCAGGAGGAGAAGGGGGTGGTAGAGGCTAAGATGATTGGATGGCATCACCAACTCAGTGGACATAACATGTGGTTTGAGCAAACTCCAGGAGATGGTGAAGGACAGAGGAGCCTGGTGTGCTTCAATTCATGGGGTCTCAGAGTCGGACAGGAATTAGCAACTGAACAACAACCCATGCTGTGTTCAAAGTATTCAAATAGAAAAAAAAAAATTCTGTGACTGAATTCATGGTGAAATAAGAAAAGAAGGTCTTTGCCAGGCATGCCCTTGTCATGCCAGTTACTCAGGAGACTGAGGCCAGAGCACTGCTTGGGTCCAGGAGTTCTGGGCTGTAATGTGCTATGTCCACTGTTTGGCATCAATATGCTGACCTCTTGAGAGTGGGGATTGCCTCCTGAGGTCGCCTAAAAAGGAGTGATTCAGCTCAGGTCAGAAAAGGGCATATATACAATCTGCCAGAAACATTAGAATAATGTTTGGTTTGGGTTCAGTTTTTTGTTTCTCAATAAATTGACGTATTATTTCCACCTCCGCATTGTATTCTATCAGTCCAAGAGTCCTTGCAACTTCAACTGTCTCTTGATCCTCAATTTTCTGTTATAGAAATCAAGAGAATGTCTTACTAGCTTTAAAAAAGAATCATTGGAAAGCACAGGGGATTACAGATTTTTCAACATCACATTCTCTAAACATCTGCTGTTCTTAAGGAAGCACCCAGTGAGACTCAGGGGCCTAAATACATTTATCAATATTAATCACTAATATACATGTATTGAGTGATGTCAGTGCCGGGCACTGTACTAAATTCTTTACCTCCATTGTTTCATTTAATTTCAAAAAACCTAGTGACATGGAAGATATCTCCAGATAGAGAGGAAGAAAATGAGAAATATAAAATAGACAAATTAAGACATTTGTTCATATGGTATAGTTAATAAGTCTTAGCATCTGGCTTTGAACTCCAGGCAGTCTACCTCCAGAGACCATAGTAACTATTATACGATATTACTTGCCCAGTAGGGCTGGTGATCATATTGCATGTTTTTAATTAGCACTTGCAATCAGGAATTTAAGGGTTTTTTAGGACCACTATTATCTTCTAAACAAATCTTTTCTCAAAATGATACATAGAGCACTGTTTGTTCCAAGAGTCAAGCAGACCTCAGGCACTTTATTTCAAAAACAAAAGCAATGGAACAATGTTGTTCACATTCACTTAAAACTTACAGTGTGGAAAGAAGATGGCTGTAATACGTTTGACATTTCTACCATTAAGAAGAGATAGGATAGGATTCGTGCTGCAGTCCATGAGGTCACAAATAAGTCGGATACACAGAGGTGGACGTGACTTAGCAACTGAACAACAACAGCAAGGATAATTCCCCTCCGCTGAAGCCAACTTGGTCTTAGCACTTCACGTCGTATAAATGTAAAGGTGACTTTCTTGAACCATCAAGTCTGTGTTACTAAAAAACCTTAAGACTTAAACTCTGCCTGCATCTTCTGGGACAGTTTTTACTGGATCCCGAAACCACTGTGTTAGAAACTCATCATCCCTTTTTAACACACCACAGAGAAAGACCCCTTGACCACCTGGAGAGAGGGGTGTGCCCAGCTGACCACAGACCTCCAGTCATTCACAGAAACACCAGGCATGCAAGTGAAGCATCTTAGAGCCCCCAGCCAGCCTAGCCATCATCACTTAACACTGGTGAGTCATCCCACTCAATCCCAAGCAGAGCAGGAAGATCAACCATCCAAGCCATGCCCAACCAGCACACAGAACTGAGATACAGCATGGTCTTGTTTTCTGACAATGAGTTTTGGGGTAGTTTGTTACACAGCAAGAGATAAACAGAACAATAAGATTAGTAATGATTTTCACGGAATCCCTGTGAGATTCTTACTAATAATTAAGTCTGTAAAGGTCACAAAAGTACTTCAAAGACAGCATAGGTCTGTTTACTTTGGCTGATGTTGACAGCATGTAGTCAGTCCAAGCCAGTGCATTAACATTTCTGTGTAATTGTTTACAGTTGTTAAATTTATATTTTTGTGTGTATTACAATCTATCATTATGCCACCAATTCCCTAAAAATGGAACAATGGCTCTAATCTTGTGCATGGATGAATAAATATAATTTTGAAAATTATAATGTAAAAAGTACAACTCATGAGAATGTCATAAACACATTTGAACTTGACTCCAAAAAGACCACAGAAAGTGAATCTCTACATGTTCAGTCAAGTGAATCTGTGAGTATGAGAATTTAGCATAAGCAGTCAAAACAGCAGAGTGTGAATAAAAGTACAATGACAATTATCTGAAAATTGGATTTTCCCAGACTGGTGATTCATTCTCCAGTGGCTGTCTATAATGAAATGTCAAAGAGTAACATGCAGCCATTTTAGCCATTTCCAAGCAAAGCATAACCACCTTTCTGGCAAACCAACGAAGTTTGTCCAGAACAAGGACTAAATGATTGTGCTGGTTATAGTGCTGGGTTCAAAGCAACTGAAACTGACTCTAGCTATAATAAGCAAATAAGGATTTATTTGAAGAACAATTAAGGGCATAGCACAGAATCAGTGCAAGGCTGAGGAACCAGATTTGGAAACGGGCAGGAAACAAAGCATCTCTGATAGTTCTCCATTAGTACAAAGGCTGGCAACAACACTCTGCTTCCCTACCTGAGTCAGAGACCTGGGGAACACATTACCAGTTATTTTTGGAAAAGCTGTGTTGTGGGTGTTGGCTCTGGACAGAGAAGTCTCCATGAATTAGATTTATCACTGCTCTTATTCCACAGCAGGACAGTCACACATCTCCCCTGACAGAGGTAAGACCATTCCTGTGAGGCAGGAGCGTGGCAGAGCGCAGCTCTCTCATAGAGAGACATGAAGAAGAACAGAAGACATGGCTGAGCTGAGCATACCCACTGCCGCCTTCTGAGTTCACAAATCACATGGTCTTCTCCTTCCAACAGGACTGGGAGTAAGAGCAGTATAATGGGAAAGCCCAGGAAGATTTCTCCACAAGGAACCATGAAATGTGAGACAGTAGTTCCTGTTACCAAGGTCACACTACACAAGAGTCTGGGCTCTTGCCGATGCTGCCACAGCCATGAACCTTCCCATGCACCTAACACATCATGCCTTATGTACCTATTTGCTTGGCCACCAAGGACACCTGAGTCCCAGGCCATCTCTCCTCACCACCACACAGCTCTGTACTCTGCCTGATTTGGACCAGCCACCAACCCCACTTTAAAAAAAAAAAAAACCTCTTGACCTTCAGAGTAATCATCTGCCATCAGTAAAATGCCTTCTACCATAACCTTTCACTCCAAATATTTGCTTCTCTTTCTGGTTCCAAACAAAATCTCGCTGTCTCTTAAAAACCTTACTGAGTCATTATTATATGAAATGGTTGCTATTTTTCCCAAGCTCAAAGACATGGGGCCTTAAAGTTTCCTAAAATCTTCATAAAGCTCATGCCATCAGATCATAACACCATAAAGCCTCCATTACTGCCATTAACTAAAGACCTTAGAGTCACCCTCCTTCCTTCCCAGAAGATTTAACTCTTGACTCTCACTCTCTCTACTATTACTTGTGTCTTGATTATTTCTGAACCCATAAGTTGTCCTATTAACATGCTGCCCTCTAAGTTCACTGGCCTCCTTATTTCAGTAATCCTGTCCTAAACTCCACCTCAGTCACCTACTCTCTATGATTATAACTTGAACCTTGTTATACTCATAACCAACCACCCTCTGCAATCCCAATTTCAAAACCCCACATTGCAACCAGCTTCTCCTATCAATCACTACCTACTTCAAGGAGGGACTTCCCAAATTATTCAGTGAGAGTGACAATCCACTGATCCTACGAACTTTTCACTATCATGCCAGAAGTCCCCATTTTCCTTCTAAATTGACTTAGGCCCCATGGCCTATTGTTTATCATTATTCTTTGTGTATACCCTCGATGACCATACCCTCCCTATGTTCCAAGGAGTTACATGTTACTAAGAAACATACCACTAGAAAAGGCAACCCTTTTACACTGTTGATGGGGATGTAAATTGTGCAGCCACTATAGAAAACAGTATTGTGGTCCCTCAGAAAACTAAGAATAGAATTATCATATGATCTAGATCTATGATCTGGGAACATACCCAGACAAAACTATAATTCACAAGAGACAAAACATGGAAGCAACCTAAATGTCCATCAACAAATGAATGGATAAAAGAAGAAGTGGTGCATACACACAATGGAATACTACTCAGCCATAAAAAGAATGAAATAATGCCATTTTCAGCAAAAGGGATACAACTAGAGATTATCATAGTGAGTGAAGTCATAAAGAGAAAGACAAATACTATATGACATCACTTATATGTGGATCTAAAATATGGCACAGATAAACCTATCTACAAAATAGAAACAAGTTCATAGACACAGAGAACAAACCCCCTTGTGGTTGCCAAGGGAGAAAGGTGGGAGAAGAGAGATTGGACTGGGAGTCTGGGGCTGTTAGATGCAAACTATTCTATTTAGAGTGGATAAACAGCAAGGTCCTAATGTATAACTCAGGGGACTATATTCAATATTCTGTGATAAACTATAATGGAAAAGAATATAAAATAAGAATATATACATGTGTGTTTATCTGAATTACTTTGTTGTATCGCAGAGATTGGCACAACATTATAAATCAGCTATGCATCAATTTAAAAAAATCTTAAGTAACTAAATAAAATGGAATAAATAAATAAGAAAAACACACAACTGTGTTGACTTACCCTGAATTCATGACCACAAGTCAACAAGTCTCCATGCTGCTATGCTTTCCTAGTCATTTCTCTTTTTCATCTTTCCTCCCCCTTCAAACTTTAATATTTCTTTCCCTCTACTGACAACTCTGCCTCTTCAATAACAAAAACATAATTAAAAAAAAAATTACAAGTTCTCCTGACTAAGTACATCAACCTATCTGCATCAGACCTATACTTTTCACTTTTTTTTCTAATACAAGGATGATCCATCCATCCGTAAAATATGGAGCAGTGTCCCTCACATTTGTGTTAAAGCAAAGTGCTACACATCTGGCTTTGAAATGAAAGAAAGGGTCACAAACCAAGAAAGCTGGAAAAGTTAAGAAAAGGGATTCTCCCAGAGAGCCTCTGAAGGGAGCAAACCCCTTGGCAACAGGTTGATTTCAGCCTGAAGCTGACTTTGGAATTCTGTCTGCTGTGAGGAAATAAATGTGTGTCACTTTAATCCACCAAGTTTGTGGTAATATGTTACAGTAGCCATAGGGAATTAATACAATATATATACAGTATAAGAGTTAAGTTACTATCACATGGATATTCCATTGGACATCTCAATTTAGAGTTGAACAAAACCAATTATGTTCAGAGTATGAATCTGTTATTGACATAGTATAATTCATACACAAGGGAGATATGCCAATAACATTTTGCTTTAATGCTAAAAATCTATAAGATAGAATACAGACTTAAGAAATATACATTGGGACCAGTACTGATCAGCATTAGTTATGTATACAGCAATGAAGAACATTGCTAAGGGAATAAGTAGTTTTTCCTGAGTGTCATTTCACATATGGCCTTTTCAAAGAACAGGTTGTGTCAGTGGTTCTCAAATCAGTGTTAGAGGAAATAGCATAGAGACAGAAACAATCGAATTGAAGCCACCGAGCATATGACATTTCAATGGACTCTGGGAAAAATATGAGCCTGAATACACAACTCTGCCGATTAACACTGGATTACGTTGACTGCTTAGTAGAAAGATGCTTATATGTGTTTTTAAATTAAAGATAATCTTTCTTCATGACATTAATAGCTAAAGAGTAATTCTATTATTTTATATAACTAAAGTAGAATACTTCAGTAATATATTTAGAATATTTACTAGCTTGAATCTAAAAGTTCTAAAATATTATGATTTTTTACATGTTGAGAATAAGATATCAGGATGTCTTAAAAAGACCAAACTGTGATATGAATGACTCAATCTAAGATAATTTTATTCTTTCCTAATACTTGATTTTTTTTCACTCACTGAGGAAAGAAGATGATAATGATTATTGGATACATTTTTTTAAATAAAACCAAATATTTCAAAAGAATGTAATGCTTTTCAAAGATGAATGAAACCAAAGCTGAATATCAATCACCATTTATTTAAGAAACATTCATTTTTCCTGCTTTCAAAGGCAATACCCTCCTTTAAGCATTTAACCAAAAGCTGAAATCTTTGCTGAAAGACCTCCCCATAATTTCCATATTTATATTCCATCCAAACACAAGTAAGACATTTGCCTTTTTCAATGATCTCTAATAGTTGGTGTTTTTCTGATATAAATGCATAAGAAGTAAGAAAGAAACCACCTGGTTTTGAGATATGATCTATGGCTCCAGATAGTTGTAATTTGATAATATACACATTATTCAAAAGCTAAAATAATATCAACCTACTGCATAAATAAAAATCAATTCTATAAATATTATGCTTGATTTTTATTGCTATAAACATTTTTTGACTTATCTAAAATTGGTAGTTTGGCTGTGTATTAGATAGTCTGTGGATGGCAGAAGTATTTCAGAAATATTGTTTCAGAATATTTTTCTATATTTCAGAAATATTGTTCTATATTCTAAGCCAGTTTTGTAACTCTGCCCAAACTGGTTAATTCCTTTTGAAAGAAATTACTAGAATGACAATTTTCAAAATGGTGAAATGATTGCTCAAATTTCTAGTCTCACATGTTTTCTAGAACCATGCTACTCCCCATCAAGAGGCATAGCCTATTTCTCCACTTCTTAAACCTGATTAGGATTTTTTTAACTGCTTCATTAAGTAAAATGTGTTGTGAATAACACTACATGACTTCCAGGGCTAGGTCACAAAAGACTATTTGGCTTCCATTTGAAGGATACTTACTTTTAGAACTTTTACTTTGAGGATACTTACTTTTAGAACCCATGCACCATTATTTGATCAAGTCCAAAGAAGCTCATGTAGAAAGACCTCACAGAAACCCACATGCGGAGGATCTGAGACTCCGAGCAGTAGTTGTCATCAAACACTAGGCTTGTGATTGAGCAAGGCTTTAGATGATTTCAGCCCATGACTTTGAGCTGCCCCAACTAACATAAAATGAAACAGAGATGAGCTATCTCTACCAAATCTAGCATAAATTTCAGCGATTAGTTCTGAAACCATAGTATCTGCAATACAACCAAGAGGTAACATGAACTAAGAAATAGAGTAAACCCAAACCCTTAAAACCTCCCATAGGTTATTGCTGGTCCCAGAAAATACAACACCCTATACAATAAATGGAAAAAGATATCTAACATCCATCCATGTTTAATATAAGAAAAAAAATAGGAATCAAAACTTTTGAGATAATGAAATCCTCCATAAATGGCAATCAACACTGATCTAAGAGTAGATATGAAAATAAGATTCACAGGATAAATAGGTTTAGCTAAACACTGAGTTTATCATGCAAATCACTGGTATTTTTTATCAAGAAGTCTACAAACAATAAATGCTGGAGAGGGTGTGGAGAAAAGGGAACCCTCTTACACTGTTCGTGGGAATGCAAACTAGTACAGCCACTATGGAGAACAGTGTGGAGATTCCTTAAAAAACTGGAAATAGAACTGCCATATGACCCAGCAATCCCACTTCTGGGCATACACACTGAGGAAACCAGAATTGAAAGAGACACGTGCACCCCAATGTTCATCGCAGCACTGTTTATAATAGCCAGGACATGGAAGCAACCTAGATGCCCATCAGCAGACGAATGGATAAGAAAGCTGTGGTACATATACACAATGGAATATTACTCAGCTATTAAAAAAGAATGCATTTGAATCAGTTCTAATGAGGCGGATTAAACTGGAGCCTATTATACAGAGTGAAGTAAGCCAGAAAGGAAAACACCAATACAGTATACTAACACATATATATGGAATTTAGAAAGATGGTAACGATAACCCTATATGCGAGACAGCAAAAGAGACACAGATGTACAGAACAGTCTTTTGGACTCTGTGGGAGAAGGCGACGGTGGGATGATTTGAGAGAATAGCATTGAAACATGTACATTATCGTATGTGAAATAGATCGCCAGTCCAGGTTGGATGCAGGAGACAAGTCCTCGGGGCTGGTGCACTGGGATGACCCAGAGGGATGGGATGGGGAGGGAGGTGGGAAGGGGGTTCAGGATGGGGAACACATGTAAACCCATGACTGATTCACATCAATGTATGGCAAAAACCACTATGATATTGTAAAGTAATTAGCCTTCAATTAAAATAAATAAATAAAAAAAAAATCAAATCAAATCAAACCCCACACACACACACACACACACAAAAGAAGTCTTTGACTGCAGCCCTGGAAGGGAACAGTTGGTTGCAAGTAGGAGGGTCAACACAGGTGGACCAGCTCTATGTGAAAAATCTGCCAACTATATTCCTGTTTTTCAAACAACCGTAGTTATGCAGCAGAGCAGGGGCTAGGTCAATTCACAGCCTTGCAAGTCCGTGACAGTCCATAAATCAGGAGCTGTACATTGTGTTTTAGCCACTCAGCCATGTCCGACTCCTTGCAACACCATGGACTATAGTCCACCAGATTCCTCTGTCCATGGGAATCCTCAGGCAAGAATACTGGAGTGGGTTGCCATTTCCTCCTCCAGGGAATCTTCCCAACCCCAGAGATCAAACCCGAGTCTTCTGCAGTGCACACAGATTCTTTACATTGTACATTAAGCAAATAATGTACATTATTAAGCAAATAATGTAATAACCAGGTCCTGATACTATTAACATTTTAAATATATATTAACCTGGTACAGTTCCAGAAACAGTGTGGCAAGCAGCTAACCTCAGGTCTTGTGGGGCATACATGGGGTGCCTCAGGCATTCCTGGGGGTGGGAAGAACTGATACAGACCACAGTTAACCCATTAACTAACACATGCATACACACATCCCACAGAAAAACTTTCTCTCATGTAAAGTAATTGTCAATAAACTATGGAATGTATTTTAAAAAAGATTCTGTGTCTAATCCCAAATTTAGACACAGAATAGAAACACACAGGAGAATAGAAAATAGTTTTTAGAGAGCTGATCAAACACCAGAAATAGATTGAAGAAAATACAAAATCAGTTTAAAAATAAAAACTAAATGACAAAATTCCTTAGGGATAATAGATAAACATTGAGGGTATGGTAAGAGACAGAGGATAAAAATGAAAGAGACCCCAGAATTTAAAAATGACATAAAAATAGAGGTGCAAATAAAAAGGAACTGAAATATATATAGAAGACAAACAAGATGACCCAACATGTATAGAAATATATATATTTATGAAAAAGAAAGAAGCAAAAGAATAGAATTACTATCTAAACCTATAATCTAAGAAACTGCCAGAAAGGAAACGTGACCTGAATCAACACAGTAAAAGAGTTCATCTTGTTCCTGGGAAAATGAACAAAGAAGGTCAACTCCAAAACGTATTGCACAGAAACTATTAAACTTTAAAGATTAATTTTAAAAATATCTTCTGTGCTAAATAAACTGATCATGTCACTTGCCTGCTGCTAGCAACATATTAAAAAAAGACAATAATGTTGAGCATCTTTTCATGTGTTTGTTAGCCATCTGTATGTCTTCTTTGGAGAAATGTCTGTTTAGTTCTTTGGCCCATTTTTTGATTGGGTCATTTATTTTTCTGGAATTGAGCTTCAGGAGTTGCTTGTATATTTTTGAGATTAATCCTTTGTCTGTTTCTTCATTTGCTATTATTTTCTCCCAATCTGAGGGCTGTCTTTTCACCTTACTTATAGTTTCCTTTGTTGTGCAAAAGCTTTTAAGTTTCATTAGGTCCCATTTGTTTATTTTTGCTTCTATTTCCAATATTCTGGGAGGTGGGTCATAGAGGATCTTGCTGTGATTTATGTCGGAGAGTGTTTTGCCTATGTTCTCCTCTAGGAGTTTTATAGTTTCTGGTCTTACATTTAGATCTTTAATCCATTTTGAGTTTATTTTTGTGTATGGTGTTAGAAAGTGTTCTAGTTTCATTCTTTTACAAGTGGTTGACCAGTTTTCCCAGCACCACTTGTTAAAGAGGTTGTCTTTTTTCCATTGTATGTCCTTGCCTCCTTTGTCAAAGATAAGGTGTCCATAGGTTCGTGGATTTATCTCTGGGCTTTCTATTCTGTTCCATTGATCTATATTTCTGTCTTTGTGCCAGTACCATACTGTCTTGATGACTGTGGCTTTGTAGTAGAGTCTGAAGTCAGGCAGGTTGATTCCTCCAGTTCCATTCTTCTTTCTCAAGATTACTTTGGCTATTCGAGGTTTTTTGTATTTCCATACAAATTGTGAAATTATTTGTTCTAGTTCTGTGAAAAATACCGTTGGTAGCTTGATAGGGATTGCATTGAATCTATAGATTGCTTTGGGTAGAATAGCCATTTTGACAATATTGATTCTTCCAATCCATGAACACGGTATGTTTCTCCATCTGTTTGTGTCCTCTTTGATTTCTTTCATCAGTGTTTTATAGTTTTCTATGTATAGGTCTTTGTTTCTTTAGGTAGATATACTCCTAAGTATTTTATTCTTTTTGTTGCAATGGTGAATGGTATTGTTTCCTTAATTTCTCTTTCTGTTTTTTCATTGTTAGTATATAGGAATGCAAGGGATTTCTGTGTGTTAATTTTATATCCTGCAACTTTACTATATTCATTGATTAGCTCTAGTAATTTTCTGGTAGAGTCTTTAGGGTTTTCTATGTAGAGGATCATGTCATCTGCAAACAGTGAGAGTTTCACTTCTTCTTTTCCTATCTGGATTCCTTTACTTCTTTTTCTGCTCTGATGCTGTGGCCAAAACTTCCAACACTATGTTGAATACATCACTCATTATCAGAGAAATGCAAATCAAAACCACATGAGGTACCATTACTCGCCAGTCAGGATGGCTGCTATCCAAAAGTCTACAAGCAATAAATGCTGGAGAGGTGTGGAGAAAAGGGAACCCTCTTACACTGTTGGTGGGAATGCAAACTAGTACAGCCACTATGGAGAACAGTGTGGAGATTTCTTAAAAAACTGGAAATAGAACTGCCATATGACCCAGCAATCCCACTCCTGGGCATACACACTGAGGAAACCAGATCTGAAAGAGACACGTGCACCCCAATGTTCATCGCAGCACTGTTTATAATAGCCAGGACATGGAAGAACCTAGATGCCCATCAGCAGATGAATGGATAAGGAAGCTATGGTACATATACACCATGGAATATTACTCAGCCATTAAAAAGAATTCGTTTGAATCAGTTCTAATGAGATGGATAAAACTGGAGCCCATTATACAGAGTGAAGTAAGCCAGAAAGATAAAAACATTACACATAATAACAACATATATAATGGAATTAGAAAGAACGGTAACGAAACCCTATATGCAAAATGGAAAAAGAGACACCAGAAATATCAGAACAGACTTTGAATCTCTGGGGAGAATGTGAGGGTGGATAATTTCAAAAGAACAGCATGTTTTACTTATTTATGGTGAAAACAGATCACCAGCCCAGGGGGATGGCAGAGACAAGTGCTCGGGCCTGGTGCACTGGAAGACACCAGAGGAATCGGGTGGAGAGGAGGATGAGGGGGATCGGGATGGGGAATACGTGTAAATCTATGGCTGATTCATATCAATGTATGACAAAAAAATAAATAAATAAAAATTTTAAAAAAATAAATAAAAAATAAAAAAATAATAAAATAAAATAAATAAAAAATAAAATAAAAATAAAAAAAGACAATAATGTAACAACACTTTCAAAAAACTCAAGGAATCATGAGCCAAGGATTTTATATCAAATCAAGTTGTTGTTCAACTGTTATAATTACAGACAACTCAGTAAACATACAATAATGCAAAGAAAATTGTATTCACAACCCCTTTCCAAAGAAACTTCTTGGAGTAAGATTCACCCAACCACAATTTTAGTGGGGACACTTCTGCAAAACAGTAAACGGAGAGCATTTACAACATTAAATTGTAACTATAAGGCCAAAATAAAGCTATGGATATAGGTAGCAGAATACCATGGAGAAGAGTATGGCAACCCACTCCAGTATTCTTGCCTGTAGAATCCCATGGACAGAGGAGCCTGGTGGGCTACAGTCTGTGGGGTCACTAAGAGTTGGCCATGACTAAGCGACTAACACACACACACAGCAGAAAACCATATAAATGATACAAGTGCAGGGGAAGAAGGAATAGAAAATCCAAAAGTGAAAAGAAGAATGACCTGCTGACTGCAAAGCGAGTGAAAGGATAAAACACAACAAAATAATTTAAGGAGGCAAAACAATTAGAGTACTAAGAAGAAAGGGACTATGAGCAATATAAAAATATTAATGTAAAGAAAAGTCTTATATAAAAAGTACATACCTTTGAATATAAAAAAAAGTTTTGAAAAGCACATTAAATATCATATAGAATATTATGACAGAGTTAAGACTCAAAAGAGCAGTCATATAAATAAATGTGAATTGTCTTCATTTTCTTATTTAGGGGAAAGATTTTAGAATTGTTTCACGAAGCAAAATTCAACTCTGTGCTGTACATTAAAATATTCTACGTGATATGATTTTGCAAAATTAAATAAAGAGATAGGCAAAGACATACTAGGCAAATAGAAGGAGTATGAGAACAAAGGTTGTGACTTTATATTAAACAAAGTGGAATTCTGGTCCAAAAGCAATAAATGAGACAGAGAAGGGCACTGTATAGTGTTAAATATTATAAAGGTCATGGTTTACAATGAAGATAAGGTTAGTGAATACATAAGAATATATATACTAAATAAGAAACCACCTTCATAAAGCAAAAATAAATCAGTACAGAGACACATAAATAGAAAATCAGAGACTCTAATACACCACTCACATTACAAGGTCAAGTAGAAAAAAATTGTATCAATAACATAGATTTCATGGATATATATTAAACTTTGCACCCAATAACAAAGAATTCATCCTCTTTTCAAACATACATAAACATTAACCTCAACAAGTTCCATATCACATAAAGAAAGCAAATAATTTTATCTGACAACAGAGCAATAAAATAAAATAAAAATCATCAAAAAGTTTTTTAAAAGAGGCCCTTCCATCAGAAATTCAAAACTCTCTATAATATGCTTCAGTTAAAGAAAAACTTCACATTTCAACTGCAGAATTTCTTTAATTTACAGGAAACAAAGGAGTGATCAGATGAAAGTTCACAATCTTAGATATTTACCTCAACAAAAATAAAATAATAAAAACATATGAATGAAGTTCTCAACTCAAAAAAGACAAGAAAGAACAAATTAAAAGTAGATTAAAGAGATATAAAAGAGAAATCAAAAACAGATGTCAATGATGTAGAAAACTATTCAAAAGAATCAATAAAATAAGTGACCAGAAAACAATTTTTAAAAACAGAAACAACACATAAAGGAGATTTAAAAATTATTGTAAAGAAGAAAAGAACCAAACACAAAAAAATTATTTTTAATCACAAAATCTACTTTGAAGAACTAATGTAAATTAATTTGAAAACCTAGATTATACCTCAAAGATTACAATTTATCTCTTCAGATCTAGTGGAGATAAAAAGTTTAAAAAATAATACTCTCAAAATATATCAGAAAAGAATATTTATAGAACTAAAACAATAAATACACAAATTGTAACAAAAAATGTTACCACATTTCTTTTAGAATTAATAGAACAAGCTGGCAAGATATTAGTGATACAACAGTGTTTAAATATCATTGAAATTGAGCTAATTGGCAAATATTGAATACTCCACCCCAAAGATTTCAAGCACACATTCATTTTGTGCACATCTGAAATATTTACAGAAACTTACTACATAACAACCAGTAAAGCAATTTCAAAAATTGTTAAAGAATTAAAATCTAAAAGAATTTTCTTACCACATGTGCATTAATTTGAAGATAAAACAACAAAGAAATAAGTAGAAAGTCCGATGTTTTGAAGTTTAAAATGAGTCAAAAAAGAGCAGAAAAGAGAACATATTCTAAATGGAATGGAACAAAATGCTACATATTAATAGTTGTGGATATATCTAAAGCAAAATTCAGAGAGAAAATGCAGTTAATATACATATATGGTTTTAAAAATGCAATGAGCTAAGCATCTCTATTAAAAAGTAGATGAAAAATTATACACCAAAGAAACCAGAAGAAAATAATGGGCTATAAGAAATTAATGAAATAGAAAACAAAAATATCATCAAGAAGACAAAGCTGAAAGTTAGCTCTGTAAAGAGGCTAATAAAATTGACAAATATCTGAAAAGATTGACCAAGTCAAAAGAGAAATAGTATCAGGAATGAAAAGGGAAGAGCAACTATAAATGATACAGATGTACAAAATGTTAATAACCACAGAAAATTTATTTATCCATTCATCAGTTGATGAACTTTTTATTCTAATTTTTGGCTGTTATGAACAATGCTGTGATGAACATTTGTACACAAGTTTTTGTGTGGACCTACCTATCTTTTCATTTCTCTTGAGATTTCTAGTTAGAATATTCTACATATACTTTCATATCATCTTCAAATAGAGATAATTTTACTTTTTTCTTTGCAATTTAGATATTAGGTGTGCATCTGTAGAAGTTTACATCTGGGCATATGTGTTCATTTCTCCTAAATAAATAGTTAAAAGCTTCAAAATATGAGACGTCTAGCTATTTCATATACTCACTAGCATCTGCCATTGTCTTTTTTGTTACTGTTAGTCATTCCAGTGATGTCTTGTCACAGTTTTTATCCAAATTTCCCTGATGATCAACAATGTTGAAACTTTTTAACAGGCTCGTTGGCCATTTGTATAATATTCTTTGGGAGGTGTATGTTCAAGTCTTTTTCCCATTTTTAATCAGGTTATAAATATGGCTGGATGGCATCACCAACTCCGTGGACATGAGTCTGAGTAAACTCCGGGAGTTGGTGATGGACAGGGAGGCCTGGCGTGCTGTGATTCATGGGGTCGCAAAGAGTCGGACACGACTGAGTGACTGAACTGAACTGAACTGAATGCTTTCTGAGTCCTATCAAGGAAATTTCTAAGATCAGTAAAATGTCTGCTTAAGCTTTATTTTGTAAGTTTTGCATTTTAACTCATGTTTAGGTCTATAATTCATATCTAATAACTCTTATAAGTAGGATGAGATTAGAGTTGTTAAATTTTTTCCATGTAGTGTTGACTTTTGTCAAGCACTTTCTTTAACTATCAATATACTGAGTTGATTATATGATTTTACTCCTATATTCTTTCAACATGGTGAATTTTATTAATTTTTAAATAGTAAACCAACCATGAATTCATCATATTAAATCCTCTTAGTCTTGAGGGTTTAATAGTATTATCCTCTTAGTATTATTTCTTCAATATGACTACTTTAAGGATTTTTGCATCTATGTCCATGAGGGTATGGGTCTGTAATTTTCTTTTTTTTTTTAATTTTCTTTTCTTGTAATTATCTTTTCTATTACTGGCATCTGGGTTGAGTTGGGCTTTTTATTTATTTCTTTTTTGAGTTGGGTTTTTTAATGTCTGTTAGGAAGTATCCCCCCTCTTCTATTTTCTGAATGAGTTTGCATAATATTAATATGATATTTTTCCTAAAGACCCAATGCAATTCAGCACAGATTTCCAGTTCACTAAGCAGTTCCCTCTTGTCTGGCATTATGCCCCATAAATTCCAATGCCTCATTTTCTCTGACTCTGATTTTTGTCTCTTCAGCTTATTGAGGTAATTAACCTCTGTTTGGTCATTACTTCCCTATTCCAAATCTGGAAAATGACTCCAGGCAAAAATTAGTCTCATCCTAGGGGATTATATCTCCTTCATGGATCACTGCCTTGTCATGGTGAAGGGACTTGCATAACTCAAGGAAGCTATGAGCCATGGCATGCAGGGCCACCCAAGACAGATGGGTCATAGTGGAGAGTTCTGGCAAAATGTGATTCACTGGAGGAGGCAATGGCAAACGACCTCAGTATACTTGCTGTGAAAACCCCATGAACTGTATAAAAAGGCAAGAAGATATGACACTGAAAGATGAGTCCCCCAGGTCAGAAGGTGTCCAATATGCTACTGGGGAAGAACAGAGGACAACTACTCATAGCTTGAGAAAGAATGAAGCAGCTGGGCCAGAGCAGAAATGATGCTCAGCTGTGGATGTGTCTGGTGATGAAAGTAAAATCCAATACTATAAAGAACAGTCTTGCATAGGAACCTGGAATATTAGGTCCATGAATCAAAGTAAATTGGACATGGTCAAGCAGGAGATGCAAGAGTAAAAATGGACATCTTAGGAATCAGTGAACTAAAATGGACAGGAATGGGCAAATTTAACTCAGATGACCATTATATCTACTATTGTGGGCAAGAATCCTATAGAAGAAACAGAGTAGCCCTAATAAACAACAGAAGAGTCCGAAATACAGAACTTGGGTACAAGCTCAAAAATGACAGAATCATCTCGGTTCGTTTCCAAGGCAAACCATTCAACATCACAGTAATTCAAGTCTATGTGCAAACCACCAATGCTGAAGAAGCTGAAGCTTATCAGTTCTATGAAGATCTAGAAGACCCCTTAGAACTAACACCAAAAAAAAGATGTCCTTTTCACTGTAGGGGATTGGAATGCCAAAGTAGGAAGTCAAGAGATACCTGGAGTAACAGGCAAGTTTGGCCTTAAGAGTACAAAATGAAGCAGGGTAAAGACTAATAGAATTCTGCCAAAAGAAGGCACTGGTCATAGCAAACACCCTTTTTCAACTAAACAAGAGACAACTTTACACAAGGACATCAGCAAATGCTCAAGACCAAAATCAGATTGATTACATTTTTTGCAGCCCAAAATGGATAAGCCATATACAGCCAGCAAAAACAATACCTGGAGCTGAATGTGACTCAGATTGTCAGTTTCTCATAGCATAATTCAGGCTTAAACTAAAGAAAGCAGGGAAAATCACTAGACCAGCCAGGTGAAATTTAAATAAAAATACAGTGGACATAATAAATAGATTCAAGGGATTAGAGCTAGTAAACAGAGTGTCTGAAAAATTGTGGACAGAGGTCTGTAATATGGTGCAGGAGGCAGCGAACAAAACTGTCCCAAAGAAAAAGAAAAGCAAGAAGGCAAAGTACCTGTCTGAGGAGGCTTTACAAGTAGCTAAAGAAAGAAGAGAAGTGAAAATCAAGGGAGAATGGGAAAAGTCCATCCAACTAAATGCAGAGTTCCAAATAATAGCAAGGAGATACAAGGCGGCCTTCTTCAATGAACAATGCAAAGAAACAGAGATAAACAACAGAAGGGGAAAGATTAGAGATCTTTTCAGGAAAATTGGAAATATCAAAGGAACATTTTATCCAAAGATGGGCACAATAAAGGACAGAAATGGTGAAGACCTATTGGAAGCAGAAGAGATCACAAAGAGATGGAAGGAACACAGAAGGATTGTACACAAAATACCTTGATGACCCAGGTAACCATAATGGTGTGGTCACTCACCCAGAGCCAGACACTCTAGAGCGTGAAGTCAAGTGGGTCTTAGGAAGTACTACTGTCAATAAAGCTAGTGGAGGTGATGGAATTGGATAAACTTTTATGAAATGCTTTGGGAATTAGGATATTTTGGAAGAGAGAGAGTATGAGAGTTTTCTTGATGAAAATAGTAGAGGCTGATTTCTTTGTTGCTGTTGTTTAGAGGGTGATGTCTAGATTGTAGCTAAGGCAAGATTTTCCTGTAGCCATCAGTTTGCCTGTCACTTTCTAATTTCTGGATTGAAACTAAATCGGTATGATCCTGGAAGAAGAAGTTGAATCATCAGCTTTCTGATAATGAAAGATGTAACATTTCCCTTTGTAATCTTAGGTGCTCTTTTGAGAGTTTCTTGGGGAAGATTGGTCTAGAGTCCTCCAGAGCATTTTTCAAAGTTGAAGATCTGTGGAAACTCCAAGATAATAGCCTCATTTCTTCTCAGACTTTTCTTCCACATCTTGTTCATGTACTCTGTGTCTCAGACAGACAAGTGTCAGTCACTCAGTAGTGTCCGACTCTTTGCGACCTCATGGACTATAGCCCACCAGGCTCCTCTGTTCATGGGGTTCTCCAGGTAAGAATATTGGAGTGGGTTGCCATTTCCTCCTCCAAGGGATCTTCCTGACCCAGGGTTCAAACCCACATCTCTTATGTCTCCTGTATTGGCAGGCAGGTTCTTTACCACTAGCGCCACCTGAGATAATAAGTCAGGTATGATATATTGATATGCCTCCAATTTTTAAAAACTCCTAAAGACTGTCCTTTCATATGCCTGATCTGTCAAGTTCATGATATAGGAAAAAAAATAAGAAGAATTATGACAAATATAAGTAGCTGAGACCTTTTCTAAATTTATAAATAGTTTTAATTCAATATTCCAAGGTAAATTGATATGACTATTATCTGATGATGGTATGTATAATTTCTAGATTTATAGAAACCCACCCTAACAGAAGAGTTGATTTTATTGTAATAACAACAGGATTGCCTGCTTTTATTTTTTTTATTGTGAACAATCTCACAGTTCAGACTAAAAAACAAACAAATCAATTCTTTCTTATATAAAAATTCCTGCATGATGCACATCATCCTCATATTGCAGGAGCAGTTGAGAGGGAAAAAAATCAGTATTTTAATGAGAAAATTGTCTAAATTTTCTGACAAGTTTAACTTGGTCTGAATATTTGATTTACCCAAATTTAGTGACCTCAAGGGTCACATCAAATTGGAAAACTAAATTGTCTCATCAAATAATTATAGCAGGCCTAAGAGGTTACTTGCATCTACTGAAAAACATTCCATTACAGTTATCTGATAATAATAGCACTTTATATTGTCAAGCTCTCAAAAATACTGCTTTATCATTCACCAGCCATATCGGCCTTCGCAAAGTCACACTTAGCAAAGTCCCCAAACCTAACCTAGATATTGAATCCAAATCAAGAAATATGTATGAGGTGTGATTTGACCGTTCTTGAATCAGATCATACCAAGTGTTCCCAACAACTCACATTGCCATAAATTGCCACATTAGAGAAACATGGACATTTGCAGTCCACTGCAAAGATTCCCTTACAAACTTATAACCCAGCCAACAGATACTTTCTTTTCTTTATGAAGTCAGCGTAATAACGCTGCCAACAAAACGTTAACAAAGCTCCTCTACAACTTGCTTAGATGGGAACTTTATCTTCTCTTAGAAAGCCAGCACTTTCTTAAAAGAGGTATATTATGAACTTCCTCTTTGGTGAATGATTGTTACATTTTTATACAACACTGATCCTTGAAGATTAAAATGATATTTCCAACTGAATGAAAATAAGACCACAGAAACATGGAAAACAGCACCGTGGTGCAAGCCAAACATGCCATGTATAGGATGCACCAAACAATGTTGAGTTAATTTTGCTGGTTAAATGTTTAACATACCTGATCACATTTACATATATTATTCAACTGTAGCTTAGATTACAATCTTACCCTGTTACTTTTTTAATAGTGCATGAGTGAGTGCTCAGTAGCTCAGTCATGTCTGACTCTTTGCAACCCCATGGACTGTAACCCATCAGGTTCCTCTGCTCATGGAATTTTCCAGGCAAGAATACTGGAGTGGGTTGCCACTTCCTGCCCCAGGAAATCTCGACCCAGGGATCGAACCTGGGTTTCCTGAGACTTCTGCCTTAGCAATGGGTTCTTTACCACTAAGCCACCTGTAATATTTCTCCTAATATCCCAGGCAAAAGGTTTAATCATGACTACAAATAGCCCAGATTCTCAAGCTGGGCTGAGCTAATCCAGAAAAAAATATTTTATTTCCAGATCTGATTACTTCTGAAAATGTTATTCTGTCCATCTTATTATTAAAAGCATTATTCAACCTTATTAATAATCTATTATCAATTTGACTATGCTCCCCAGAATGGTACAGAGCAGACTTCCAGTAAAGCAAGCTTCTCACAAACCTGAGACACCACTCTCATTTTCTCATTTCAAAAATAAATAATAAGCCACAGATCTAAATTTGGATTAGCTCCAAATTATTGATCATTTTGATCAAAACATATTAGATCCTAACAAACTTAGGTTAAATAATCTGAAATAAGTAATGAACTTTCCATGTATTTTCTTCCTAACTCTGCTCACAAATAAAAGGGAACAAAACAAAAAGAAGTAGCAACTTCTTCCTCAACCTGACTCAGACCACTACTACCTGCTTAGAAAATAGATGAGTCTTTGGCCATGGTAGAGCCAATGGAGATCAAAGTATGCAACTCCTGAGTGTTCCAGTCAGATTACCCATTTTAGTTCAAACTCAAATGCACTATATAGTTTCAAAATAAGTCTCTCATTCATATGTTCAAACTAGGACTCATGCTTATAATGAGCTCCACCAACTGACAATCTGATAACAGCAAGATAGTTATAAATATGCTAAGAGAATAATTGTTCTTGTTTTAAATAGAACAAAAAGAGGGAAACTGGAGTGGAAATTTCCCATCCACTTTGATTTCTACTTTACATGTAAGTGAATCATTACATTAAATGCAACAATTTTTATGTAATATTACATTTCTATACTGCCAGATTCAAAGGTGATAGAACCTGAATGATCTAAATTTAGAAAATCTGTCACTGTCTAAGCATCAAAACTATAAAATTGGACTCTGTAATGGAGAATGTATCCCCTAAAAATGGGCTTCCCCAGTTTCTCAGTGGTAAACTATCTGCCTGCAATGAAGGAAACACAGAAGACACAAGTTCGATCCCTGGGTCAGGAAGATTCCTGGAGACGGGAAAGGATACCCACTCCAGTATTCTTGCCTGGAGAACTCCATGGACCGAGGAACCTGGCAGGCTACAGTCCACAGGGTCACACAGAGTTGGACTGACTGAAGCAACTTAGCACATCCTCTGAAAATACTTCTTTACGTGGCTGACCTCAATATTTTGCATGAAAACTTTATGCATGCAATAACTCTATGAATCCTCAAACCAAAAGGGTATCTCTAGTTTAAACAATAAAAAATGTGAACTGTTCTGGAGGGATTTAACCTCAGTTTTTCTGAACTGGGGGACAAAGAGTGCAGCTGGGGTTAGGAATGAGGCTCCTTACTGAAAAGAAGGTAACAATCCAGAGTCTGCATTCATAAAAAATGAACTATCCAGTTCCCTGATCCCTTTGAACCCTAGGAACCTGTTTGCAAAGTTTATATTATCCCAGAGCAGAGACTGGAGGTTCTTCTTTGGGAAAATGACTAACCTACAAGAAAAGATATTGAAATTAAAATTTGGAGAGCCACTAACAAAATAGGCTGATTACCCTGCCCCACTATCTGACTCAGTGTATGAGAGACACAGCCTTGCCCAGTGAGCTTTCCATGCTGAATACAGATGGGGCAAGAGTTGCTACACCCTTGAAGCACACCTCTCCCAGAAGGCAGAGACTAAAGCAAACAACAAAGGAATGCATATAACATAGAGGCAATGAAGGAAGAAGCGACCTGAAAGACAAAATCGTTCCTATAGACAAAATCATCCTTATAGCCAGGAAGAGATCAAAATGTTACTAAATGAGACAAAGACAGAGTGAGATAGGGAGGAGAGGAGATTCAAAGATACACACACACACAAACTTAATAAATTTAAAAATACGATGGCAGACAATTATAAGACAACATTAATAAAGATTTAAATATAACAGAAAAATCTTCAATAAAAAAGAATATAAAGACAGTGTATTGGAATGGTGAAAAGATGTGAATATAAAAGGATTTTGCAAGGTATTCTGACTTTTGAATAGCAGGAGTTATAGAGAGAACAGAATAAAAAATAGGGGAAAAATTTACCAAGGAAAAAATTCAAGTGTTTCCCAGGTAACAAAATCATGAATTTATAAACTGAAAGAACCCACAGAGAGATCCAAAATTTAAATTCAAAAGACCTCCATCAAGGCATGTAATCACAAAATATCAAGACACCAAGAAGAAAGAGAATATTCTAAAAGCTTCTGGTGCTAATTTCCTTCAGTCTTGTCCAACTCTGTGGGACCCCATGGACTGTAGCCCACCAGGCTCCTCTGTCCACAGGTTTCTAGTGGGTTGCCATTTCCTTCACCCGGGGGATCTTCACCCAGGGATCAAACCTGTGTCTCTTAAGTCTTCTTCATTGTCAGACGGGTTCTTTACCTGGGAAACTTAAAAACTTCTAGGAAGAAGTTAAAGAGGACATACAAAGCATTAGGAATTAAAACAGCAAAAGGAATTTTAGCAAGAACATTGGAAGTTAGAAGACAATGGAAAAACAACTCAAATTTGTGAAGAAAAGAGTATTTCCAACACATTTTCATACCAAACCAAGCCAGCTATCAAATGTGATCGAAGATAAAACATTTTCAATTATGAAAGATTTTCAAAACTTTTTCTTCTCTGAGTTATTTCTTGGGAAACTACTGAAAAATATGTTCCACTCAAAAAATTTACTAAATCAATAAAGATAAAAACATAGGGTCTAGGAAACAGGGATTCAAGCTCAAAGCAAAGAGGATTCCTAGGATAACAAGTAGTAATGATATATACAAAGCCTAGAGAAATCTCCAGGAAGAATGTGTACAAGAAAAAGTTATAACAGATTTTCTGCTGTTTCTGACCATAATAAAGATGTTTTAGAGTTCCTTCCAGGAATTTATGTTGAAAATATTGACATCCTCATAGAAATCAAATAATTAAAAACTCAAGAAATAGAAATATATTAACTAGACATAATCAGGAAAGCCATAAAATGAAACACCTAAAATTGTATATGTAATTAATTGTGTGGAATGAATCTTAAGAGAAGTAGAATTCTATAGTTATTTGAGCTGCAAACTATAAATTTAGAAATTTTTTAAAAGGTCTGTATTAATACACAGGATCTTTAAGGCTCATGTCCACTTCCGAAAATTATCTCAGGGGAAAATAAATCAAAGTCAAACACAAGAGTATACCTACAGCTATGTTCATTACAGCATTGCTTGTTATAATAGGAAACAGAAAGTAATCAAAATGCTCAGAAATAGATTAGTTCAATGTATGTCCTGACATACGTTAGTGAATACCAATACTAAATATAAAGTTGCAGGTAAATTTTGATGTTGAACATTTTCACAATGTATTATTAAAATGGTAATTACATGAGCCTATCTTTTATAAATAAGAAAATAACATGGAAATGTCTGATAGAAACTTAAGGAATGAAAAATGACATTAATCATCATGAATTCTGGGTGAAAGGAGTACAGAAATTTCTTTTTTCAAGCAACTTTGTTTCTCTTTTTTACCTACACTAAAAACATGATAGTGGTTTGGGAAAATGGTAACAACATTTTGCAGCTCCTCTTATCAAAAGCTTGTCTATTTTCTCATCCCTTGACTCCAGCTGGCCTTGTGACCTGCTTTCACCAACAGAAGGTGGCAAAGGTACATTGTCTCAGTGCTGAATCTAGGCCTTACTAGGAAGAAAATGTTTCCTCTACCAACTTAGGCACTTAGGGACCTGAAAATTAATTGACAACAGACAGGTTAACAAGAAAAGAATTTAATTCATAGTCATGTGGGATCATCCCATAAGGAATGGATCACCAAACAGCTAGGAATAAAGGCTTTGTATACCAGCTTAATAGGGGAAAGAGGGAAAGAGAGCTTCTTTGGAAAACATATAGGCTTCCAGGAGGAAAAGCTGGAAGATATGAAAGTTTCTGATAAAGTATATTTAGAAATTTCTCATCCCAGTGCTAATGGGCAGTCTCCTTTCTCAGTGGAAGCTCCTGCTGGAAGGGGATGTATAGCAAATTCATTCTCAGAAAGCTCTGGCTTTAATCAGATAAGAGAGACCAGCAAAGGTTTCTTCCTTTATCTCCAACATCTTCATTTTAGAATCACCTTTGTACCATTTTGGTGGGATGGGTCCCTTCAGCCTCAAGACAATGTGCAGCTGCTGCTCTCCCATTTCTGTTCTCTCATGCTTATAGTGGTCCCCATAAAATAAGCCTAGTGGAGAATGACAGTACATATAGAGGCCCTGCCATCCTAGCTGAGGTTCCTAACCCAGCTAGTCCCACCTCCCCAGCAGCTGAACTCAGACTCACAAGCCAGACCAGCTGAGCACAGCCAAACAAGGCCCAGACAAGAACCACCAGCTGAGTCCAGCCTGAACTGCCAACCTACAGAAACATCATTGTGTTAAGTTACAAAGTTTTGGGGTAGCTTGCTTTGTAGCAATAGATACCTGATAGAGAAATATATTGTTTTCAAGAAAATATGGTAATTAATGATTTACTAAAAATAATTAATGATTGTTTAATCACAAAAGCTAAAGAGTTGGTAGCATGAAAAAATTCATCTTAAAATGATGGACAAGAAATGTATTAAGATCTTTCCTAGTTGTTTATATAAGAAGAATAAGAAATGATATTAAATTTGAAGCCGATAAAAAGGAACCTTTCTCTATATCCAAGGCATAATAATTAATTTGAGGGCTTTGCTCTACTCAGTGGGAATTACTGAGTCAAACAGCTTACAGGGATCCCAGAAATAACGAAACAGATGTTCAGTACAACTTTGGACAATGTATTTGAAGTCAAAAGAAGCTAAAATCATAAGTCCTTGGATATGGAAACAGGAAGTGATGGAGAAGAGATATGCCAACAGCACGCACTGAGTTTGCCCTCAGCTGCTATGACTCAAAGGGGTCATTACTGGAAGAGCACTGTTGCTCAGCCTCAGGGTTCTCACAGAGATTACTAGCTTATTCTTTTATCTTTATTATTACTACTATATACTCCAGCCATTACTGCTGTGTAGGACTGGACAACTGGTTGTTCTGATGGGGTTTTAAGCCTTTCCTAGATGCACCTAGCACTAAACACCGCCAGTTGGGATAGGAAAATAGATGGGAAAGGAAAATCATTTCTTCTCCCCTGTTGCACTTTAAATCTTACCATACTCAATCAAGATTCTAGGAAACAGCTGATTGTTTAAAAAAGAAAAAAAAAAGGCACTTTTTCCTGATTTCCTCAACAGCAATGCCTGGAAGCATATTTGCATGCAAAATGCACTGTGCTATAAAGTTGATAGCTGTGTTCCTTGCAAGAGCCATTTAGCATGGCTTTGTTTTGTCATTTATGTGAGTAAAAGAGACCTAGTTTTATTTTAGAGATTTACAGAATCCAGTCATTTGTTTCAATGCAGGGCAGTTGCTGAAAATCTTTGCCTAGTCACCCAGTTATGTCCAAGTCTTTGTGACCCTATGGACTGTAGCCCGCCAGGTTTCTATGTCCATGGGATTTTCCAAGGAAGAATACTGGAGTGAGTTGCTATTTCCTACTCAAAGGGATCTTCCTAACCCAGGGATTGAACCCACATTTCTTGCATCTCCTGCATTGGCAGGCAGATTCTGTACCACTGTGTTGAAAATCTAGTTGGTCATTGAAATGACATATGACATTTTCTGGTGGTGAGGATGAGATACCTTTTTTTGATAAGGCTTCTTTCACAATAGAGAAAGGGCCACACAGTAATTAAAAATAATACTGTATCACAAGAAAATACAAAACAGTGTCTACCCTATAATTACATTATCTAAACATTACATAGGGTAGTATGCAAAAGCTGCAAATATTATTAAAAATATAAATGTTGATCTGTTGAATAAATTCATTTTAAATTTATTACTATGTTTTTGATAGTGTTAGTGTAATACATATTTTCTTCAAAAAAATTTTAAGTAGCAGGACAATAACAGCAGTATATGTGTGAGTGGCCCGATCAAGTCTGACTCTCCATGACCCTTTGGACTATAGCCCTCCAGCTGTATAAACCTTCTTAAATACTTAAACACTTTATTGCAGATTCTGACTTAATGTATCAAATTGCTGCTTTGAAACATATTCAAAGGCTTAGTGTTAGCCCCTTCCTGAATTACATATGCTTTTATTCTATCCTGAAGCAAATTCATAAAGAACTCTTGAAAATCTAAGAGGCCTGAATATGTGCTACAATAAGTTTCTCAAAGCACTCACTTCATCTAAAATCTGGGGAAAGCAGTGAATATTCAGGATTCAGGGAACATATGTAAATTTTATGAATTAGATTAACAGCTTGATGAGGGCATCATTTTTTAAAGTGCACATTTCTGCTGCCCCAATACTAATATTCCTCTAGGAGGTGGCAGTACCTTATAAAGCAATGATCAACAGAAATGAATGCCTTCTTATAAATGGGCAATTTTATTACAGGAATCAAGAAGTTTTATAATTACTTCTGTGGTTGTTATTTAGTCACTAAATTGTGTCTGACTCTTTTGCAATCCCAGAACCATAGTCCATCAGGCTCCTCTATCTGTGGGACTTCGCAGGCAAGAATATTAGACTGGGTTGCTATTTCCTTCTCCAGGGGATCTTTTTGACCCAGGATCAAACACATGTCTCCTGCACTGACAGGCAGATTCTTTACTGCTGAGCTACCACGGAGGCCCCTGGTTACGCCTATACATGTCCTTTAACTAATGGTACTGATGATAAGCCTCATGTTAAACAGTTACACCTTCTTTCTAAATTATGTCATTCAAATTCCTGAGTCAGTCTTTCACCCTGTGTTACTTGTAAGGTTTGAAAGTATAATGGTGAATATTGAGTCCCCAAGCCATATCTTGTTTAAAAAAAAAAAAAAATCATGCTTATAGTAATAATAGCTACAATTACTGAGGGTGTATAAAGTACTCTATCAGGCATGTTACATAATTCTCACTACAACATTGTGAGATCACTTATTACTCCCATATTATAACCATGATGTAAATGAAAATTCAACCCTAGAATAGTTGATTTACCTATTTCCTTGAAACTGGCTGTTATTACCTTTTAAGCTGAGTTGCAAGCTATTTGAATTGGAAGCTGTACAAGCTGATTGAAAATTGTTCTTTTACTCTAGGGAAAAACCTCTGAGAATTGGGATCCCAGCTATCTAAATATTTTGAGAGAGCCCACCCATAGGGACTCTGGCTGATTTTGTGTTTAAAAACAATAGTCCTTTCTCATCTGCATTTCTAACTAAATAGGCCTACCTGACCAAAGATAATTTAGAATATCAATGGCCATTATGGGGAATTTTTGAATTCCCAAATTTAATTCTCTTAAAATCAATTTGGATACAATAGCTCAAAAATTTCCATAACTGAATGGTAGGTCTATTTCAGTTGGTGTTTTGAGGCTTACAAACATTATTTGGAGCTTAAAATTGCCTTTCTGCAAAATAAGATTTTAAGGTTAACTGAGGCAAATAAAGTGACTGACAAGAGATTAACCTCCAAAACATACAAACAGCTCATGCAGCTTAATATTAAAAAAACAAACAACTGTGTCAAAAAATGGGCATAAAATCTAAATAGACATTTTTCCAAAGGAGACATATGAATGGCCAAAAAGCACATGAAAAGATGCTCAACATCACTAATTATTAGAGAACTACAAATCAAAACTAAAATGAGGTATTACCTCACACTGGTCAGAATGGCCATTATCAAAAAATCTACAAACAATAAATGCTGGAGAGGGGGGTGGAAGAAAAAGGGAACCTTTCTACACTGTTGGTGGGAATGTAAATTGGTACAACCATTATGAAGAAGAGTATGTGGGTTTCTTTAAAAAAACAAAAAAAATAGAACTACATATGATCAGGCAATCCTATTCCTAGGTGTATATCCGAAGAAAATGATAATTTGAAAAGATACATGCATTCCAATGTTCATTGTAGCAATAGGTGGGACATGGAAGCAACCTAAATGACCATTGATAGATGAATGGATAAAGAAGATGTGGCACATATATACAATGGAATTACTCAGACATAAAAAGAATGAAATAATGCCATTTACAGCAACATACATGGGCCTACAGAGTGTCATACTGAGTGAAGTAAGTCAGATAAAAACAAATATCATATGATATCACCTATATTTGGAATCTAAAAAATAGTGGTACAAATGAACTTATTTACAAAACAGGAATAGAGTCACAGATGCAGAAAACACACTTATGGTTACCAAGGAGATAAAGGGGGATAAGTTGGGAGACTGGGATTGACATATACATACTACTATATATAAAATAGATAATTCATAAGAAAGAACCTACTGTATAGCACAGCAACTCTACTCAATAATCTAACGATTTATATGGAAAAATAATCTTTAAAAGTTGTTTTTCAGTTGCTCAAACATGTCTGACTCTTCTAACCTCATGGACTGCATCATACTAGGCTTCCCTGTCCTTCACCATCTCCCCAAGTTTGTTCAAACTCATGGCCATTGAGTTGATGATACCATCCAACTATCTCATCCTCTGTCACGCCTTTCTCCTTTTCCCTTCAATCTTTCTCAGCATCAGGGCGTTTTCCAATGAGTCATCTCTTCACATCAGGTGGCCAAAATATTGGAGCTTCAGCTTCAGCTCAGTCCTTCCAATGAATAATCAGGGTTAATTTTCTTTAGGACTGACTGGTTTGATCTCCTAGTTTTAATTCTTTCTGTTTCCCAATTTGGATATCTTTTATTTCTTTTGTTGCAAATTTCCATGGCTAGGATCCATGATATAATATTGAATAGAAGTGATGGGAGTGAACATCTTTGTCTTATTCCTGATTCTAGCAGGGAAAGCATTCAGACTTTCAACATGAGCACGGTGTTAATTGTGGGTTTATTGCATATATCCTTTATCAGATGAAGTAAATTCCCTTGTATATCTAGTTTGAGGTTTTTTAAATCCTGAAAAAAAAAAATTTTAGCAAATGCTTTTTCTCCATCTACCAAGATGACTTTTATGTACTTTCTATCCTTTTTTCCTGTTTGGTTTTCTTAAACCAACCTTGCATTAATGGGATAAATACCACCTGGCCATGGAGTGTAATCCTTTTAAGTTTCCACTCAGGATTTGTTCATCCAAACTGAAATCAAAGCCTTAGGCAACTGTGATATTACTACTATTTTCAGTAAAATCCGGGGGGGGGGGGGGGGGAGGGGCAGGGCATTTCCACTGAACTCAGTTCTAAGTGTAATCAGATAGCCATATCACCCTGGAAATAGAGATTTTCCAGGAAGCTGCAAATTTGGGGGTGGGGGGTGCATGGGCATGAAATGTACTGTCTGGGGATAGAACATTAATGGAGCTCCAAAAGATGTCAGTCCTCATTGTTCACAAGGCTGCCAGCAACTACCATGACACTGAGCTGGGAAAACAAAGAGGATGAGACTAGCCCCCAGTTAAAACGTTAAAGATCCTTTCATCTTTCTCTTGCACAGATGCCATACAGTTTGTTCTTTGTCTTTGATTAATTTCCATAGTTCTGAAATAGTTGTTTTTGTTGTTTTGCCATATTTCCTCTGTATTTTTATGAGAGACTGAGTTCACTAAGGTCCCAAATGGTTCATTCCCCACCAGTTCAGAAGATGTACTATTGCCTGGGTTAAGAGGATGGTTTGTGTACAACTGGACACATGATAGTTTGATTCACTGCAATGACTTTGCATAATATTTTGCAAGAATTCAGAGTTGGACAGGACCATTTTTTCATAACTCATTCAACAAATATTTATATATTTTTTTAATTTTAAATAATGTACATACTAATAATCAATGAATAAGACTATACTCCCATCATCAACACGAATAAGTCTATCTGGAGCAAAGGAACTATTATGGAACATATACTATTTGCTGCTCCTATTAGTGAAATCACTTTTAGAAAACAGATAAAGAAAAAATTGAAGAATCTTATCTAAAGGACAGTATCTTAAACTGAGACGTGAAGGATGAATATGACATTTCCAATTGAACCTAGCACAGGAGAACATCCCTTGGTAGATAGAACATGGACTTCAGAGAATGAAGGATCACATTTAATAAGAGATTATTCCTGATCTTGGAGGTGGAATATTTTAAAAAGCTGATGGTTCCTGCCTATTTACTTTAACTCAACAGAGTGAAGAATAAATATTTTTTAACTGAGTAATTATATCTTCACTTGACCAAGAATTTAATAACAAAAATTTTAGGTAACAAAAGGAAACAAATATAAGTTTGCCATTATAACATACACCTAAGAATTTCACTGCAATTAGATGACAACTGGCTATATAAGCTATGTGCTACTGTCACAGTCAACTTCGAAGTCTATAAGTCTATGAGTATCTATTTATTCCTGAGAAGTCAAAAACTAAATTAAAGCATATTAAAATCCCTCCCCCCAAAAAAGTCTACTTCTGCTTTATTGACTATGCTACAGCATTTGACTGTGTGGATCAAAACAAACTGTGGAAAATTCTTCAAAAGATGGGAGTATCAGACCACCTTACCTGCCTCCTGAGAAATCTGTATGTGGGTCAAGAAGCAACAGATAGAACCAGAACAATGAGCTGGTTCCAAATTGGGGAAGAAGTATGTCAAGGTTGTATACTGTCACCCTGCTTTTTTAACCTATATACAGAGTACATCATGCAAAATGCCAGGCTGGATGAAGCACAAGCTGGAATCAAGATTGCCAGGAGAAATATCAATAACCTCAGATATGCAGATGATACCACCCTTATGGCAGAAAGCGAAGAAGACCTAAAGAGCCTCTTGATGAAAGTGAAAAAGGAGAATCAGAGAGTTGGCTTAAAACTAAACATTCAGAAAACTAAGATCATGGCATCTGGTCCCATCATCTCATGGCATACAGATGGGGAAACAGTGGAAACAGTGACAGACTTTATTTTCTTGAGCTCCAAAATCACTGCAGATGGTGATTGCAGCCATGGAATTAAAAGATGCTTTCTCCTTGGAAGAAAAGCTATGGCCAAGAGAGACAGCATGTTAAAAAGCAGAGACATTACTTTGCCAACAAAGATCCATCTAATCAAAGCTATGGTTTTTCTAGTAGTCATGTATGTATGTGAGAGTTGGACTATAAAGAAAGCTGAGTGCAGAAGAACTGATGCTTTTGAACTGTGGTGTTGGAGAAGACTCTTGAGAGTCCTTTGGATTGCAAGGAGATCAAACCAGTTAATCCTTAAGGAAATCCGTCCTGAATATTCATTGGAAAGACTGATGCTGAAGCTGAAACTCCAATACTTTGGCCACCTGATGCAAAGAACTGACTCATTGGAAAAGACCCTCATGTTGGGAAAGACTGAAGGTGGGAGGTGAAGGGGAGGACAGAGGATGAGATGGCTGGATGGCATCACTGGCTTGATGGACATGAGTTTGAGCAAGCTCCAGGAGTTGGTGATGGACAGGGAAACCTGGTGTGCTGCAGTCCATGGGGTCACAAAGAGTCAGACACAACTGAGCAACTGAACTCAGCTGACCTATTTATTCCTGAGAAGTCAAAAACTAAATTAAAACATATTAAACTCAAACAAAAAGATTATATACAACTCTGTTTGAAAAGCAATGTGGGAGGAAGAAAAATGAAATCAGTTTGTTTTTGACTTTCCATCATACACAGTCTGAACTGCTCTGGTTAATGAAGACATTACCCAGTTGGAAAAATAGGTGAAAGAAGCCCTTGAGTTCATAGAGCTCAATGACCTCGTGTGGGTGTTTCAAGGAAAATTTCAAAATGCCAGATGTATCCTTGCCATCAGCTCTCATGGCATGTGTGCAGCTCAGGGAAGAAAATTGGATCCTAAAAACTGGCATTTGGGCCAAAGCTGCCTTTATTCAACATAAATTAGAACACACATTTCCCATGACTACAAATTCCATGTGGTAATATTTTCAAGTGCCACCAGTGCTACTAACTTCTCACCTCAAATGCATGAAACAAGGC
Source organism: Cervus canadensis (assembly GCF_019320065.1). NCBI lineage: Eukaryota > Metazoa > Chordata > Mammalia > Artiodactyla > Cervidae > Cervus > Cervus canadensis. The sequence continues at coordinate 34,560,605 of NC_057390.1, forward strand.
AGGGAAGAAGAATGGGGAAAGGACAGTTAGGGAGTTTGGGATGGATATGTACACACTGCTATATTTAAAATGAATAACCAACAAGGACATTCTATACAGCACAGGGAAGGTTGCTCAATGTTATGTGGGAGCCTGGATGGGAGGGTAATTTGGTGGGAAATGGATACATGCATATGTATGGCTGAGTAGACCTGCTCCTTCAACAACTCTAAAGTCTCTCTTGAATCACCTTCCCATGACCAGGACAACCTCTCATCTTATCGAAAGACTGTGATCATTTTAAACCAATCATCTGTCCTCTTGTTTCTTCCCTTTCCTTTCAGGCACTGCTTAAACAGGTTGCCTCCTTAGCAGCTTTAGGGTGCTTTTTGGAAAAAGTTATACTAAGACCTTAAGAGATGATGTACATTTTAAATTATTTCCAAATATAGAGAACAGGAACAAATTTACTGACCTTGCAGGCCTACAAGTCCTGTCCACTTTAAAGGGAAGGACAGAAGCTCAAGTTTGTAATGTAGGACACTCTTCAGCATCTGAGAAGAAATCAATTATTAGGCCTGTAATTTTGGTCCCTGATCTTCTGTTTTCTGGACTCATTAATTATGCTGTAAAGTGGGGAAAGCCTTATCTGTTCAGACATATTTTAAGGAACTAAGTATAAACCAAGTATGTTTCTGTTAGTATTAAAAATTAGCAAATTTACAAAGAAAAAAAAATAACACCTTTGCTATTCACCTGAAATTATCACAACATTGCCAATCGGTTATACTGTAATACAAAATAAAAAGTTAAAAAAATATTAAACATGGGGGTGGTCCAAAGATGGCAGAGGAATAGGATGGGGAGACCACTTTCTCCCCCACACATTCATTGAAAGATCATTTGAACGCTGAGCAAATACCACAAAATAACATCTGAACGCTGGTGGAGGACACCAGGCACCCAGAAAGGCAGCGCATTGTCTTCAAAAGGAGGTAGGACAAAATATAAAAGATAAAAAGAGAGACAATAGAGTTAGGGACAGAGACCCGTCCCATGGAGGGCGTCGTAAAAGAGGAGAAGTTTCCAAACATGAGGGAACCCTCTCACTGGCAGGTCTGTGGGGAGTTTTGGAATCTCAGAGGGCAACATAACTGGGAGGAAAAATAAATAAATAAACAAATAAAACCCACAGATTACACACCTAACTGCAACTCCCAGTGGAGAAGTAACCCAGACGCTCCTGTCTGCCACCAGCAAGTAGGGGCTGAACAGGGAGATGCAGGCTGCACTGCTTAGGGTAAGGACCAGGCTTGAATGCCCTGAGGATAATCTGAGGGAGCTAACGAGATAGCAATCCAAAGTGTGGAATAGCCAGAGAGAGAGAAAAAAGAATGAGAGAACTTTCCTGGGACAAGCTCTAACCCAAGGCACTGCTGGGCCCGCTCACAGAACAAAGGACTGAGTGAATACCAGAGGAGAGCTATCCAGCTGTGGACTGGCTTTTCACCCTGCCAGAGGCAGAGAGGCAGGCAGACAACAGTCAGAGCCAGAAGGCAAGGGGCAAACTCAGCCCCAGAGACGGCATCCTCTACCAAACTGCAAGCAGGCTCCCAGTTGCTAAGCAAGTCTTCCTGGGATCCTGGATGGTTGACATCCACCAGGAGGGTCGCGCCAGAGATCAGCTCCCCAGAGGAGACACATGGCACACCTGAGATGGCACTCCCGCTGCGCACCCAGGAAACTGAGTGGCTGGGACCGAGGAGGTGATAAGATGCACCGCCCACCTGGGGAGAGTGTTCTCACCAATAACCTGGTCACCTAAGCTGCTTGGACCTGGGAAGGGCACAAAACACAGGTCCAACCAAGTCGCCTTTGTGGAGTACCTGAGAACCTGAACCTCAGTGGCTTAGACTTGGGAAGTGCACGCAACCCAGGGCCCACTTTAGACAGTTCCCCTGCAGAGCAACCTGAAGCCTGAGCAGTGTAGACTGGGAAAGCACACTTACCATGAGCGGGGGCAAACCCTGTGTGGTCCAGACACTGTGAGCACTCCCCCCACACACACCAGTGATATTTGCAGTGTTCCTCCCTCCCCACAGCACAACTGAACAAGTGAGCCTAAATAAATGACCACCTTCACCCCCTTGTTTCAGGGCGAAAATTAGACACTAAAGAGACTTGGAAACAGAGGAAGCCAAAATAAACAAAGAAAAGGGAACCGCTTTGGAAGTGACAGGTGCAACAGATTACCCTATGGTTAGCACTGACTACATTGTAAGGGGCCTATAGACCTTGAGAAGAAGTATAAGCTGGAACAAGGAACTATCTGAAACTGAACTGACCCCACACTGCCCTCAATAGCTCCAGAGAAATTCCTAGATATATTTTACTCTTATCATTTATAATTTTTAAAATTTTTAAGTTATTATTCCTTTAATTTTCATTTTTAAAACCTATTACCTCACAAAAAAAAAACCCTATTTTTAAAGCAAATTTCATTTTTTTTTTATAATTTTTGTAATTTTTTTTTAATATTGTATTTTTGAGAGTCTAACCTCTACTCTAGATTTTTAATCTGCTTTTTGGTATTTGTTATCAATTTTGTACCTTAAAGAATCCAATCTTCAGTACCCATTTTTACTTAGGATTGTTATTACTGGCTTGATTGCTCTCTCCCCTTTTGACTCTCCTTTTTCTCCCCCAGGTCACCTCTATCTCCTCCCTCCCCCTCCTTCTCTTCTCTAATTAACTCTGTGAATCTCTTTGGGTGTTCCAGGCTGTGGAGAACACTTAGGAAACTGATTACTGACTAGACTGGTCTCTATCCTTTTGACTCCCCCTCCTCTCCTCCTGGTCACCTCTATCTCCTTCCTCCCTCTTCTCTTCTCTATTTAACTCTGTGAACCTCTCTGAGTGTTCCAGGCTGTGGAGAGCAAATAGGGAATTGATTACTGGCTAGATTGCTCTCTCCCCTTTTGATTCCCCCTCTTCTCCTCCTGGTCACCTCTATCTCCCTCCTCCCTCTTCTCTTCTCCATGTAACTCTGTGAACCTCTCTGGGTGTCACTCACTGTGGAGAATCTTTTCACCATTAACCTAGATGTTTTATCATCAGTGCTGTATGGATGAAGAAGTCTTAAGGCTACTATAAGAATAATACTGAAAACCAGAGGTAGGAGGCTTAAATCCAAAACTTGAGAACACCAGAAAACTCCTAACTCCAGGGAACATTAATTGACAAGAGCTCATCCCAAAGCCTCCATACCTACACTGAAACCAAGCTCCACCCAAGAGCCAACAAGTTCCAGAGCAGGACATACCAAGCTAATTCTCCAACAGCGCAGGAACATACCCTTAGCACTAAAATACAGGCGGTCAAAAGTCACAACAAACCCACAGACACCTCAAAACTCACTACTGGACACGTCATTGTACTCCAGAAAGACCACCCACCAGAACACCAATGCAAGCTTCCCTAACCAGGAAACCTTGACAAGCTACTCATCCAATCCCACCCACAAGGAGGAACCTCCACAATAAAGAGGTACCACAAACTTCCAGCATACAGAAATACCACTCCAAACACAGCAACCTAAACAAGATGAAAAGACAGAGGAATATTCAGCAGGTAAAGGAACATGATAAAAGCCCACCAAATCAAACAAAAGAGGAGGAGATAAGGAGTCTACTTGAAAAAAAATTCAGAATAATGATAGTAAAAATGATCCAAAATTTTGAAAACAAAATAGAGTTACAGATAAATAGTCTGGAGACAAGGATTGAGAAGATGCAAGAAATGTTTAACAAGGACATAGAAGAAGTAAAAAAGAGTCAATCAATAATGAATAATGCAATAACTGAGATCAAAAACACTCTGGAGGGAACCAACAGTAGAATAACTGAGGCAGAAGATAGGATAAGTGAGGTGGAAGACTGAATGGTGGAAAAAATTGAAGCAGAGAGGAAAAAAGAGAAAAGAATTAAAAGAAATGAGGACAACCTCAGAGACCTCTGGAACAATGTTAAATGCACCAACATTCGAATCATAGGAGTCCCAGAAGACGACCAAAAAAAAGGGGGCCATGAGAAAATATTTGAGGAGATAATAGTTGAAAACTTCCCTAAAATGGGGAAAGAAATAGCCACCCAAGTCCAAGAAACCCAGAGAGTCCCAAACAGGATAAACCCAAGGCAAAACACCCCAAGACACATATTAATCAAATTAACAAAGATCAAACACAAAGAACAAATATTAAAAGCAGCAAGGGAGAAACAAAAAATAACACACAAGGGGATTCCCATAATGATAACAGCTGATCTTTCAATAGAAACTCTTCAAGCCAGAAGGGAATGGTAGGGATAAAAGAGAAAAACTTACAACCCAGATTACTATACCCAGCAAGGATCTCATTCAAATATGAAGGAGAAATAAAAAGCTTTACAGACAAGCAAAAGCTGAGAGAATTCAGCACCACCAAACCAGCTCTTCAACAAATGTTAAAGGATCTTCTGTAGACAGGAAATACAGGAAAGGTTTATAAACTCAAACCCAAAACAACAAAGTAAATGGCAATGGGATCATACTTATCAATAATTACCTTAAATGTAAATAGGTCGAATGCCCCAACCAGAAGACAAAGACGGTCTGAATGGATACAAAAACAAGACCCCTATATGTGCTGTCTACAAGAGACTCACCTCAAAATAAGGGACACATACAGACTGAAAGTGAAGGGTTGGGAAAAGATATTTCATGCAAATGGAGACCAAAAAAAAAGCAGGAGTAGCAATACTCATGTCAGATAAAACAGACTTTGATGGGATGGACAGGGAGGTGGGAGGGGGGATCGGGATGGGGAACACATGTAAATCCATGGCTGATTCATGTCAATGTATGGCAAAAACCACTACAATATTGTAAAGTAATTAGCCTCCAACTAATAAAAATAAATGGGAAAAAAAACAGACTTTGAAATAAAGACTGTGAAAAGAGACAAAGAAGGACACTAATAGTGATCAAAGGATCAATCCAAGAAGAAGATATAACAATTATAAATATATATGCACCTAACATAGGAGCACTGCAATATGTAAGGCAAATGCTAACACGTATGAAAGGGGACATTAACAATAACACAATAATAGTGGGAGACTTTAAAACCCCACTCACACCTATGGATAGATCAACTAAACAGAAAATTAGCATGGAAACATAAACTTTAAGTGATACAATGGATCAGTTGGACCTAATTGATATCTATAGGGCATTTCACCCCAAAACAATGAATTTCACCTTTTTCTCAAGTGCACACAGAACACTCTTCAGGATAGATCACATCCTGGGCCATAAATCTAGCCTTGGTAAATTCAAAAAAATTGAAATCATTCCAGTCATCTTTTCTGACCACAGTGTGGTAAGATTAGATGTTAACTACAGGAGAAAAAAAAAAAAAAAAAAAAAAAACTATTAAAAATACAAACATAAGGAGGCTAAACAACACACTTCTGAATAACCAACAAATCACAGAAGAAATAAAAAAAGAAATCAAAATATGCATAGAAACGAATGAAAATGAAAACACAAGAACCCAAAACCAATGGGATTCAGTAAAAGCGGTGCTAAGGGGAAGGTTCATACCAATACAAGCCTACCTCAAGAAAGAGGAGAAAAATCAAATAAATAACCTAACTCTACACCTAACACAACTAGAAAAAGAAGAAATTAAGAACCCCAGGGTTAGTAGAAGGAAAGAAATCATAAAAATTAGGGCAGAAATAAATGCAAAAGAAACAAAGGAGACCACAGCAAAAATCAACAAAGCTAAAAGCTGGTTCTTTGAGAAGATAAATAAAATAGACAAACCATTATCCAGACGTATCAAGAAAAAAGGGAGAAGAATCAAATCAACAAAATTAGAAATGAAAATGGAGAGATCACGACAGACAACACTGAATTACAAAGGTTCATCATCATACAAAGAGACTACTATCAGCATCTATATGCCAATAAAATGGACAACTTGGAAGAAATGGACAAATTCTTAGAAAAGTATAACTTTCCAAAACTGAACCAGGAAGAAATAGAAAATCTTAACAGACACATCACAAACATGGAAATCAAAACTGTAATCAGAAATCTTCCAACAAACAAAAGCCCAGGACCAGATGGCTTCACAGATGAATTCTACCAAAAATTTAGAGAAGAGCTAACATCTATCCTACTCAAACTCTTCCAGAAAATTGCAGAAGAAGGTAAACTTCCAAACTCATTATATGAGGCCACCATCACCCTAATACCAAAACCAGACAAAGATGTCACAAAAAAAGAAAACTACAACCAAAATCACTGACGAACATAAATGCAAAAATCCTTAACAAAATTCTAGCAAACAGAATCCAACAACATTTTTAAAAGATCATACATCATGACGAAGTGGGCTTTATCATAGAGATGCAAGGATTCTTAAATAGTTACAAATCAATCAATGTAATACACTGCATTAACAAATTGAAAGATAAAAACCATATGATTTTCTCAATAGATGCAGAGAAAGCCTTTAACAAAATTCAACATCCATTTATGACATAAAAAAAAAAACCCTCCAGAAAGCAAGCATAGAAGGAACATACCTCAACATAATAAAAGCCATAGATGATAAACCCACAGCAAACATTATCCTCAGTGGTGAAAAATTGAAAGCATTTCCCCCAAAGTCAGGAAAAAGACAAGGGTGCCCACTGTCACCACTACTATTCAACATAGTTTTGGAAGTTTTAGCCACAACAATCAGAGAAGAAAAAGAAATAAAAGGATTGGAAAAGAAGAAGTAAAACTCACTGTTTGCAGATGACATGATCCTCTACATAGAAAACCCTAAAGACTCCACCAGAAAAGTACTAGACCTAATCAATGAATATAGTAAAGTTTCAGGATATAAAATTAACACGCAGAAATCCCCTCCATTCCTATACACTAACAATGAGAAAACAGAAAGAGAAATTAAGGAAACAATTCCATTCACCATTGCAATGAAAAGAATAAAATACTTAGGAATAAATCTACCTAAGGAAACAAAAGATCTATATATAGAAAACTATAAAACACTGATGAAAGAAATCAAAGTGGACACAAATAGATGGAGAAATGTATCATGTTCATGGATCAGAAGAGTCAATATAGTGAAAATGAGTATACGACCCAAAGCAATCCATAGATTCAATGCACTCCCTATCAAGCTACCAACGGTATTTTTCACAGAACTAGAACAAATAATTTCACAATTTGTATGGAAATACAAAAAACCTCTAATAGCCAAAGCAATCATGAGAAAGAAGAATGGAACTGGAGGAATCAACCTGCCTGACTTCAGGCCATACTACAAAGCTACAGTCATCAAGACAGTATTGTACTGGCACAAAGACAGAAATATAGATCAATGAAACAAAATAGAAAGCCCAGAGATAAATCCATGCACCTATGGGCAGCTTATCTTTGACAAAGGAGGCAAGAATATACAATGGAAAAAAGACAATCTCTTTAACAAACGGTGCTGGGAAAACTGGTCAACCACTTGTAACAGAATGAAACTAGAACACTTTCTAACACCATACACAAAAATAAACTCAAAATGTTTTAAAGATCTAGATATAAGACCAGAAACTATAAAACTCCTAGAGGAAAACATAGGCAAAACACTCTCCGACATAAATCACAGCAGGATCCTCTATGACCCATCACCCAGAGTAATGCAAATAAAAGCAAAAATAAACAAATGGGACCTAATTAAACTTAAAAGCTATTACACAATGAAGGAAACTATAATCAAGGTGAAAAGACAGCCTTCAGAATGGGAGAAAATAATAGCCAATGAAGCAACTGACAAAGAATTAATGTCAAAAATATACAAGCAACTCCTACAGCTCACTGCCAGAAAAACAAATGACCCAATAAAAAAATGGGCCAAAGAACTGAACAGACATTTCTCCAAAGAAGACATACAGATGGCTAACAAACACATGAAAAGATGCTCAACATCACTCATTATCAGAGAAATGCAAATCAAAACCACAATGAGGTACCAGCTCACACCGGTCGGAATGGCTGCTATCAAAAAGTCTACAAACAATAAATGCTGGAGAAGGTGTGGAGAAAAAGGAACCCTCTTACACTGTTGGTGGGAATGCAAACTAGTACAGCCGCTATGGAAAAAAAACAGTGTGGAGATTCCTTAAAAAATTGGAAATAGAACTGCTGTATGACCCAGAAATCCCACTGCTGGGCATACACACTGAGGAAACCAGAATTGAAAGAGACACATGCACCCCAATGTTCATCGCAGCACTGTTTATAATAGCTAGGACATGGAAGCAACCTAGATGTTCATCAGCAGACGGATAAGAAAGCTGTGGTACATATACACAATGGAATATTATTCAGCTATTAAAAAGAATGTATTTGCATCAGTTCTAATGAGGTGGATGAAACTGGAGCCTATTATACAAAGTGAAGTAAGTCAGAAAGAAAAACAGCAATACAGTATACTAATGCATATATATGGAATTTAGAAAGATGGTGATGATAACCCTATATGAGAGACAGCAAAAGAGAAACAGATGTAAAGAACAGACTTTTGAACTTTGTGGGAGAAGGTGAGGGTGGGATGATTTGAGAGAATAGCTGTGAAACATGTATATTATCTAGGGTGAAACAGATCACCAGCCCAGGCTGGATGCATGAGACAAGTGCTCGGGCCTGGTGCACTGGGAAGACCCAGAGGAATCGGGTGGACAGGGAGGTGGGAGGGGGGATTGGGATGGGGAACACATGTAAATCCATGGCTGATTCATGTGAATGTATGACAAAAACCATCACAATATTGTAGAGTAATTAGCCTCCAATTAAAATAAATAATTTTTAAAAAAAGACATGCATTAGGCACAAGTATTTCCATGCATTGAAATAAACGCATGAAATCAATTTCAAATGAAAAGAAGCTTCAAGACATGCCAGTGACTGGCCCAAACAACGATGTACTCTAATTACATACAAGACAAATATTTACCTAGCTAAGAAGAAAAGTCCAAAGACAAAGATATGCCAGTTAGAGTGTCTTCAGTGTTAAGCAACAAAATACATAACTACATAAGTCTTAAAGGATAAAGACATTTATTATGTCACTTTAAAAGAATCTGGAAAGAGACTGGTCCAGTTGGTTAATTTTAGTGACACAATGGCACAATCAAAGACTTGAGTGCTCTCTCTCCATTTTGTCATATTCAAAGTTTTGCTTTCAAGTTTGTCAGATCAAGATAACAGTATGACTGCCATCACTCCAGGCATCAACCCAGCAAACAATCAAATCCAAAGTTCAGAAGGTGAGTTATTTCACACAAGTATCTATCAGGGAGGGAAGACCATATATACAACTGTACAGGTTGAACCTGAGAACCCCAGAGAGGAGGTCACCGAAGCCATAATGAGTATGCATACTGTCGACATGACCATCTTTTTAATAGCCACAAAAATACTCTATACTATAAACAGCTACAATGACTTTTAATTATTTTAGGCCAAATAAATTCTGATTTATGTTAAGCCTGTGCAAGTGAAAGTCACTCATTCGTGTCTGACTCTTTGCGACCCCATGGGTGGCTATATGGTCCATGGAATTCTCCAGTCTAGAATATTGGAGTGGGTAGCTGGTCCCTTCTCTAGGGGATCTCCCCAACCCAGGGATTGAACCCAGGTCTCCCACATTGCAGGCAGATTCTTCACTGTCTGAGCCACCAGGGAAGCCCAGTAGATATCTTTAAACATTTTAAAGGGACAAAAATCACATCAGGAAGTTATATGTGGAAATATATAGCAATTTGTCATTTTAATTTTCACACACTGGTTCTTAATTTTTCAAACCTAGCAATTCCAGCACTTGCTCCCTGCCCCTAGAGAGTGTCTGAAAGCAAACATAATTTCTTCTATAATTTCAAGTCATTTCTTTTCCATAATCATAATCCTGTATATAGTAAGATTAGCAGCTCCATTTTTTCTAACATGGCATTAAACCACCTTTCAATTGTCACTGTTAAATCAAAAATACTCCTAAATGTCAACTCATAAAAATTTGACAAGTCACTCCATTATTCAGGCTGTCCTTAAAGTGATCAATAGTGGGCTCTGTGAGAGAACACATTTTTCCCTCATAAAAACAATTTTAATGGTCTCAGCCACTCATTTTTTACAGAAAATATTTTCACTCCTGCTGCTTTGTAACCTCAGTCACAGTCAACCCCAAGTATCTAAACTCAAAGGACATGCTAAAATAAACTACTTAATAACTGACGTATGTTATCAACCCTATCCACTCTTCCCCTAGATTAGTCATTCAGTGTTACTTCAAAATACAGTGCTACACAGTTATTGGTGACTTGTCTAGGACTTGATAAGCACATAAACTTAGAAAACCATGACAATCACTCCAGCCTCATAAAATATCATTTTTATGACTGCTATTTATGTACATCCAGGCCTCAGCATGGCTTGCAGATTTATTTAATAGAGGATGATAACAATTATGCTGAGTTACAACATACCAATATTAAGGTTGGGATTCATACTTTATTCTGAATAGACATTGATGCTAGAGCTAGATGGATGAATTTCTGTCATGGTCGCATGACATGGGATTACCAGCCCCACCAAAAAACATAATGAATTTCAATTCAGGGTTTTTTTGGTGTTTTCTTTTTTTTTTTTTTTTTTGCGTATTTTTTTAAACAAGGAAGATATGTAATTAAGATAAGCATCAATTCTTGTGTTGGAATATTGGCAAGAATCTCCAATTCAGAGGTAAAGAGGGTTAGTGCACCATTCAGTAACAGGAAACTAGAGGAGAAAATTGCAGTAAATGAGCCCAACCAGCATGTTAGTTTATTTCATCACTCAAGGCAAAACTTTTAGAAATACTTTTCTACTAACTATATGCTCTAAAGCTGGCATCCCCATTTCTCTCCCCACCTGCCCCTATTCTAAACATGTAATCTATCATTTTAAAACTAATAATGCATTGAGAAAACCTCAGAAAGTCTTCAGTGTCTTAAAATAACTCTAACTGTGGCAACTGCCTGGTTTTAAAAGGCCTTACTGTACATTATTCTGTGTCAAATAACAGTCACATTGCTGTGTTGATAACAAGCATTTCCTGAAATTTAATGGCTTTCTCCAAAACCTCTTCATCATTTCTCTAAGCCACCTAGGGAGAGTGTACATTTCCCAACTCCTTTTCCTCATTCCCCTGCTAAGGAACAAATAGCTTCTCTGGGATCCCACCCCGTTTCAGAACTCTTGATGAGAATACCAGACTTAGTTTCTACCTGAACCCCAGATTTCAGGACTTACTAATGATGTGCTCACGTGGAAAGATCCAGACGTGAAGAGAATGCTTTGAAATGAGGCCAAGAAGAACAAAGGATCCTGGCCTGCTTTTAACCATGCTAGTCCCATGTGTGACTCCAAATCCAAAATCTTTAGCATCTTAGTAAATGAAATACATCATACACACCTGCAAATTCAGTCTTATTCATAGGCATATAAAAATTAAAATCAGGTATCTCAAAGTTAATTTTACATTACTTTTTACTACTGGCATTCCTTTCTACCTTACTGGTAACCAGAATAAAGCCTTCATATGAGAGATGAGTAAAAACACCTAAAAGATAAAAATTGTACAAAAAATTAACAGTCTAAATATGAAGCAAACTAAAATGTGGTACCATTTTTGAACAAGTGTTCGAGTGTTTAAAAAAGAGAAAAAATTAATCCTTGACATCATGTTCCTTTGAGAGGCATGAAATTAATGTCAATAGATTCTGTTTCTTTTCTAAGGGCCCAAATGTACTACTTGGTTTTACAGGGAACAACATTCACATACTTATACTATTGTAAAACCTACTTATTGGGTTATAATTTTTAGAATCAACCTGAGGACAAAGTATAGCATACTTACTAACACTAACATTTAAAAATAATATCTTCACCTAGACCTCTCATTCTATACACAAAAACAAACTGCAGGGGAAAAAAAGGATGACTATTTGATATTTAAAAGAGGGCCAAGAGGCCATGAAAAGATGCTTAATATCACTAATAATTAGAGAAATGCAAATCAAAACTACAGTGAGGTATCACCTCATACCTTTCAGAATGGTCATCATCAAAAAATCTACAAACAATAAATGCTGGCGAGGGTGTGCAGAAAAGGGATCCCTCCTGTGCTATTGGTGGACATTTAAATTGATACAGTCACTATGGAGAACAATATAAATGTTCCTTTTTTAAAAAATCTAAAAATAGAACTATCATATGACCAAATAATTCCACTTCTGGGCATGCACTAAGAAAGCCATAATTTCAAAAAGATGCATGCACCGCAGTGTTCACTGCAGCACTATTTACAGTAGCCAGGACATGGAATCAACCAAACTGTTCAATGACAGATGAATGGATACAAAGAAGTGGAACATATACAATGAAATATTAGTCATTCATAGGAACAAAATTGGGTCAATTGTACAGATATCAATGGACCTAGAGACTGTCATACAGAGTGAAGTATGTCATAAAAATAAAATATTGTATATTGATACATATACATGGAATCTAGAAAAATGGTACAGATGAACCTATATTTGGAGGGTAGGAATTATAGACACAGACACGGAGAATAGAGATATGTGGACACAGGGGATGGAGGAAGAGAAGGTAGGATGAATTGGGAGGCTGGAATTGATGTGCACACACTACCATGTGTAAAATATCTAACGAGAACCTGCTAGATAGCACAGGGAGCTCAGCTCACTCTTCTGTGGTGATCTAGATGGGTGGAATGGGGGCAGGAGGAAAACCCAAGGAGGGGACATATATATGCATGTGGCTGGTTCACTTTGTTGTACAACATAAGCTGGCACAGTGTGCTTATTTGCTCAGTCGTGTCTGACTCTTTGAGACCCTGTGGACTGTAGCCCACCAGGTCCTCTGTCCATGTGGATTCTCCAGGAAAGACTACTGGAGTGGGTTGGCGTGTGCTCCTCCAGGGGATCTTCCCAACCCAGGGATCAAACCCAGGTCTCAAAAACTGCAGGCAGATTCTTACCATCTGAGCCACCAGGGAATCCCAACACAGTATTAGGAAGCAACTACATCCCACTTTTAAAATAATAAAGACACTATCTGTAAAACTAAAAAGAAGTGACAAACTGATGTGTATTATATTAAAAACTTCTCCAAATCAAGAGGAAATTTGATAATTAAATAGAAAAGATAAGGGAATATTATGAACAAGTAATACATAGAAGAAATAATGAAAGAGTAAGACTATCAAATTCTGGCAATTATGTGAAGGAAAATTAAAACAATAAGATATCATTTCTATCAAGTTGACAAAAATTAATATGATTAACAACACTATCCAGTAATTGTGAGAATTTGGGGAATCAAGCAGTCTCATGCCTTATGGGTGAGTATGTAAATTGGTAATGCCCATCTCAGAATAATATGGCATGAACTAACACAGTTTATAATGTTCACACCCTTGGTCATTTATTTTCTATGTATAGTTATCTATACTAAAACATTATGTATCCATCTGATACAAAGATGCATGTAAAAAGATTGTCACTGTGTATTTTATAAGAGTAAAAACTGAATGGAACTTTCAAACTGGTGAATGGCTACATAAATTACGGGGCATTCATTATATATGCATTAATCTGAAAGATATGCTTGATATATTACCTGAATCAAAATAACAGGTATCTGTACAGTGCATACAACACGACAATGTTTTTAATTAAAAAAAGAAAAAACTGAACTACCATCTATATATATGTTTTAAGATGGAAATGTTTCCAAGTTCCTCTATTCATCATTAAAAAGGACAAGTCTTAATGCATTCTTTGTTAAGATACACAATTTATACATAAATATGCATGCTGCTGCTGCTGCTAAATCGCTTCAGTCGTGTCCAACTCTGTGCGACCCCATAGACGGCAGCCCACCAGGCTCCTCTGTCCCTGGGATTCTCCAGGCAAGAATATTGGAGTGGGTTGCCATTTCCTTCTCCGATGCATGCATGCATGCTAAGTCGCTTCAGTCGTGTCCGACTCTGTGCGACCCCATAGACGGCAGCCCACCAGGCTCCTCTGTCCACGGGATTCTCTAGGCAAGAATACTGGAGTGGGTTTCCATTTCCTTCTCCATAAATATGCATACATATGTATGCATAAAATGATTTATGTAGTACAATATATAATATATAAATCAGTTGGACTGATATAGGCCAAATCAGTGTTATTCTAGGTTGGTAAGGAAAGCATGCGAGAGGATCATAATTTTTAACAGGAATGTACTCATTACTTTTTTACACAATAAACAAAATGAACCAATTCTATGTAATACAGACTGACAACAAAACCATTATAAAAAATAAATTTAACAAACTAAGCAGATTTGTAAAACAGGAAATAAACCTTAACTACAGAGTTCCACCTCTCTCCATCTCCACACCAGCACTATCCAGCTGGGTTAAGGGCTGTCAGTTTTCTGCTTCTTACATTCTACACTGAAAGTCTAAAATGTAAAGGGTCAAACCTTTCAGAAATTAATTTCCCCTACCTAAATTCATCAAAAAAATTAGTCTTTTGAATTTGTCATTCTTTTAAAAAATTATTTGACCAAGGGAAGACTAAAATGCAGCAGAATGTATTAATTACTAAGGAAGTGAAGATAAGAATGCTGCCTTCATTCAAAAATTTCATTTATTACCACTAAAGAGATGATGCTGAAAGACTACGTTACCATAAGAAAATGCTACAGTAAAAAGTAATCAAAATAGTAGATTTTATCAAATGGTGAAGGTTAAAAAGATACATGATTTTCTTGGTTAACTACTCAGCATGAACAAGACTTCTACATTTTGTGCATAATTCATTTAAGAATGAATAGGCTGACTATGTTCTGTTAAGAGTAAAGAGGAGCACACATCTAATCAGAGTAGTAATCATCTTTGTGGTTTTTTGAAGTTTCAAATAACTCAAGATATATCAAAGAATTATTAGCATATTAACAAATCTGTAGTTGGAAGTTTTAAAAACATTGCAGACCAGGATATGTCTTAACCACAAAACATCTGAGAATCAATAACTTAAAGAACCACATTCTACAAGTGCATAATTAAAGACAAGTCCTGTATCAGCTGGAGGGGCCTGGTATGTTTTGGCTAGATTAAAATGAACTCAGAAAATCTTCTCCAGCTTCATTCTAGTTAGGACCAATTACTCAAGTTCTACTCAGACTAGGTAGGGGGGAAGTTTTCATTATTTTTTATGGAATTTTATCATAACAAAAATCACCTTTTACTCAGATCTAGACATGGAATAGATCACAGAGATGAAAGTCATTATCTTGAAGACATCATATGAAGCAGCTTCCTGCTAAATTAAGAAAAGTGAAGTGCTTTCATTCCCATTTTACAAATGAAGCAACTTGAGTTTACAAAGGAAGCTACATAGAAAAAGTGACTGAAAAACCTGAAGGAGCACTAATTCTTCCAATCTGGTGTGTTAGTACTCTCATTCCAAATTCATCCTTGGTACTAATGTGCTCTGGCTGTACTACTTGAGTTCACAAAAGCATTAATGTTGTTGTTGTTTAGTTGCTAAGTTGTGTCCAACTCTTGCAACCCCATGGACTATAGCCCAGCAGGCTCCTCTGTCCATGGGATTTCCCAGGCAAGAATACTGGGATAGGTTGCCATTTCCTTCTCCAGGGGATTTTTCTGACCCAGGGATTGAAACCACATCTCCTGCCTTGGCAGATAGGTTCTTTACCACTGAGCTACAAGGGAACCCCAAAAGCATTAATAGAGTTAGTTAACAAGGTAGCACATAGGGAAAGTCATGCAGCACAATCTATCTGAATTGATTTTAGCAGTCAGAATTTTCTCTTTCCAGCCCTCCTTTCTAGTCATCCAAAACTCCTAGATCTAGGGTTCACGCCATTGATCCTGAGCCTTTATCTTTTATGTGTACTTCTTTTAAGAGAAATCTACAAAATGATTAAGAAGAGATTATTTATTATGAAGAAACATTAAGCTTCCTCCATCTAAGAGTGTAACATATTTCCTCCTCTTCTTCATAACTTTCCATCATTGGCTCTTGGAAATTACATGCTTGTCTAGATAATTTGACTTTAAATTGCTCTGTCAGAAAGGATGAGTTTAATGATAACAAGATGTATATAGAACTCTCTCAAGAATGTTTCATTGTTTCAATTTCTCTTTTTTCAAGTATTTATGTTTTTAAAAATTTATTTTCTGAGTAAGTCTATATGGTATAAATTCTTAAAATCTAAACAGATTCAAAGGCAGAAAAGAGATTCTACTTCATATCAGATCAACAAGAAATGGTCTAGCTCTGGGCTATAAAAAAGCACAATGGATTACTTGCTCTACACTTTAAAAAAAAAAATAGTTCAGAATCCCTAAAGAATGATGATCCTAACTTGTATTGCTTCCTAATTCAGAAACAACTTTAACGTGTGGCTTTGATTAAACAACAAGGACAGTTCAAAACAATGACATAAGACATGAAAGGCTAAAGTTTCTGAAATCTTTAGCACGTTTATCATGTCCTGAAATAGATGGGCACAAAACAGATGAAGTGCAAGAGACATGTCCATCTCAACCACAAAACTGAACTTAGTGAAATTTGCCTGTTCTTGAGTGCAGTATACTTTTGCTTTTACAGCTCAAATCCTGTCAAAATAAGGTTTCTATGGAATTATGTCATAGATCATTACTGAGGCATTGGAAATCTTCAAATGTTCAAAGGGCTTATGAAATGGGACCTGACTTTATACTCTTTGAATCATTGAAAGGTAAAGAAAAGAAAAAAGTCTAGCTAATAAATAATAAGTAAGAGTATATTTACCCTCCATCATTCATTTTTCAAGGTGTCTCTATTTTTGTTACACTTTTTTGTTGTTGTTTGGTCACTAACTTATGTCTGACTCTTTGTGATCCCATGGACTGTAGCACGCCAGACTCTTCTGTCCTCTGCTATCTTTGAGGGTTTGCTCATATTCATGTCCATTGAATCAGTGATGCTATTTAACCATGTCATCCTCTGCCACCCCCTTCTCCTCTTGCCTTCAATCTCTCCCAGTATCAGGGTCTTTTCCAATGAGTTGGCTCCTCACACAAGGTGGCCAAAGTATTGCTGCTTCCGCTTCAGCATTAGTCCTTCCAATGAATATTCAGGGCTGATTTCCTTTAGGATTGACTGATTTGATCTCCATGCAGACTCCTTGAGAATCTCCAAGGGACTCTCAAAAGCCTTCTCTAACACCACAGTTGGAAAACATCACTTCTTCAGCACTCGGCCTTCTTTATGGTCCAGCTCTCACATCTATACATGACTGCTGGAAAAACCATGGTTTTGACTACGTGGACCTTTATCCTCATAGTGATGTCTCTGTTTTTTAATATGCTGTCTGAGTTTGTCATAGCTTTCTTTCAAAGGAGCAAGCATCTTTTAATTTTCTGGATGCAATCACCAACTAAGAAAATAAAATCTGTCACTCCTTCCACTTCTTCCCCTTCTATATGCCATGAAGTGATGGGAACAGATTCCATGACCTTAGTTTTTGATTTTATTTTTTTGGTTTATGGTTTTGTTTTTTTTTTTTTCTTTAATGTTAAAGAAAATTCTGAAAGAGATTGGAATACCAGACCACATGACCTGCCTCTTGAGAAATCTGTATGCAGGTCAGGAAGCAACAGTTAGAACTGGACATGGAACAAAGACTGATTCCAAATCAGGAAGGAGTACGTCAAGGCTGTATATTGTCACCCTACTTATTTAACCTATAGGCAGAGTATAACATGGGAAACACTGGGCTCGATGAAGCTCCAGCTAGAATTAAGTTTGCTGGGAGAAATATCAATAACCTCAGATACGCAGATGACACCACCCTTATGGGAGAAAGTGAAGAAGAACTAAAGAGCCTCTTGATGAAAGTGAAAGAGGAGAGTGGGAAAAGTTGGCTTAAAGCTCAACATTCAGAAAACTAAGATCATGGCATCCAGTCCCATCACTTCTTTGGAAATAGATGGGGAAACAGGAAACAGTGGTTGACTTTATTTTGGGGGGCTCCAAAATCACTGCAGATGGTGACTGCAGCCATGAAATTAAAAGAAGCTTACTCCTTAGAAAGAAAGTTATGACCAATCTAGACAGCACATTAAAAAGTAGAGGCACTACATTGCCAACAAAGGTCCACATCTAGTCAAGGCTGTGGTTTTTCCAGTAGTCATGTATGGATGTGAGAGTTGGACTATAAAGAAAGCTGTTCAGTTCAGTTCAGTTGCTCAGTCGTGTCCGATTCTTTGCAACCCCATGAACCACAGCACGCCAGGCCTCCCTATCCATCACCAACTGCCAGAGTCTACCCAAAATCATGTCCATTGAGTCGGTGATGCTATCCAACCATCTCATCCTCTGTCATCCCCTTCTCCTCCTGCCCTCAATCTTTCCCAGCATAAGGGTCTTCTCAAAATGAGTCAGCTTTTCGCATCAGGTGGCCAAAGTATTGGAGTTTCAGCTTCAGCATCAGTCCTTCCAATGAACACCCAGGACTGATCTCCTTTAGGGTGGACTGGTTGGATCTCCTTGCAGTCCAAGGGATTCTCAAGAGTCTTCTCCAACACCACAGTTCAAAAGCATCAATTCTTTGGCGCTCAGCTTTCTTTATAGTCCAACTCTCACATCCATACATGACCACTGGAAAAACCATAGCCTTGACTAGACGGATCTTTGTTGACAAAGTAATGTCTCTGCTTTTTAATATGCTGTCTAGGTTGGTCATAAGTTTCCTTCCAAGGAGTAAGCATCTTTTAATTTCATGACTGCAGTCACCATCTACAGTGATTTTGGAGCCCAGAAAAATAAAGTCAGCCACTGTTTCCACTGTTTCCCCATCTATTTGCCATGAAGTGATGGGACCAAATGCCATGATCTTAGTTTTCTCAATGTTGAGCTTTAAGTCAACTTTTTCATTCTCCTTTTTCACTTTCATCAAGAGACTCTTTTGTTCTTCTTCACTTTCAGCCATAGGGTGGTGTCATCTGCATATCTGAGGTTATTGATATTTCTCCAGGCAATCTTGATTCCAGCTTGTGCTTCCTCCAGTCCAGCGTTTCTCATGATGTACTCTGCATATAAGCTAAATAAGCAGGGTGACAATATACAGCCTGGATGTACTCCTTTTCCTATTTGGAACCAGTCTGTTGTTCCATGTCCAGTTCTAACTGTTGCTTCCTGACCTGCATACAGGTTTCTCAAGAGGCAGGTCAGGTGGTCAGGTATTCCCATCTCCTTCAGAATTTTCCAGTTTATTGTGATCCACACAGTCAAAGGCTTTGGCATAGTCAATAAAGCAGAAATAGATGTTTTTCTGGAACTCTCTTGCTTTTTCAATGATCCAGTGGATGTTGGCAATTTGATCTCTGGTTCCTCTGCCTTTTCTAAAACCATCTTGAACATTGGTTCACGTATTGCTGAAGCCTGCCTTGGATAATTTTGAGCATTACCTTACTAGCATGTGAGATGAGTGCAATTGTGTGGTAGTTTGAGCATTCTTTGGCATTGCCTTTCTTTGGGATTGGAATGAAAACTGACCTATTCCAGTCCTGTGCCTGAGCACCAAAGAATTGGTGCTTTTGAACTGTGGTGTTGAAGAAAACTCTTGAGAGTCCCTTGGACTGCAAGGAGATTCTATCAGTCCATCCTAAAGGAGATCAGTCCAAAGTGTCCATTGGAGGGACTGATGTTGAAGCTGAAACTCCAATACTTTGGCCACCTGATGCAAAGAGCTGACTCATTGGAAAAGATCCTGATGCTGGGAAAGATTGAGGGCAGGAGGAGAAGGGGACGACAGAGGATGAGATGGTTGGATGGCATCACTGACTCAATGGACATGAGTTTGTGTGAACTCCAGGAATTGGTGATGGACAGAGAGGCCTGGCGTGCTGCAGTCCATGGTGTTGCAAAGAGTCAGACACGACTGAGTGACTGAACTGAACTGTTATCCTTACTATAATCCCATTACATGAGTAGCTTAAATATGACCATCTACACTTCTCAGGCACAGATCTAGAGTCATACAGGTAGTGATGGAAAAAAGAGGAATTAAAACTCCAATATCCTTGCTCCTTTTCATTGCTTATCTTTTTTTTTTTTTTTTTTTTGGTTGCCATTCCCCACACCATCAAAAAATAAATAAGCCTGAAATGGAGTCACTTATACTAGGCTATGCCACCAACTGCGGCTTAATATCTAACCTAATTGATACTTCAATCTCCCCAAGGGATGTAGTCTTAAGTGGTGATTCAGAATTTTCTGATCAACATTAATGAGGTAATCTGTCACATGGGAACTTTTCCATCCCCCATCCAAAGGAAGAGGTAACCCATCTAATAAGAACATTTTGCCCCCAAAAGGAGATGACCTAAATTGAAAAAAATCTCTTGCTTGGTTATGGCTTCTCTGTCTTCCCTTTCTGTGATTGTGGTTTTCACTCTGTCTGCCCTCTGAGGGATGAAGGTAAGAGGCTTGTGGAACCTTCCTGGTGGGAAGGAATGGCTGTGGGTAAAACTGGGTCTTTCTCAGGTGGGCAGGGCCATGCTCAGTAAATCTTTAATCCTATTTTCGGCTGATGGGAGGGACTGTGTTCCCTCCCTGTAGTTTGGCCTAAGGCCAATATGGTAGGGGTAATGGTGACCTCCTTCAAAAGGACTTTTACCAGCACACTTCAACTCCCAGGACTGTTGTAGTCAATGCCCCCGACCCCATAGCAAGCCACTGTCAACCCACACCTACACCAGAGACTCCTGAACATTCACAAGCAAGTCTGACTCAGTCTCTTGTGGAGTCACTGCTCCTTTCTCCTGGGTTCTAGGGAGCACACAATGTTTTACTGTGCCCTCCAAGAGTCTGTTTCCCTGTGGCTTCTCAGTCCTTTTGCCAGATTCCCAGAAATTCCCAGATTGGGAAATCTGTTGTGGGCCCTAGAACTTCTGCAACAGTGCAAGAACTTCTTTGGTAGAATTGTTCTCCAGTCTGTGGGTTGCACGCTCGGCAGTTCTATAGTGGCACTAATAGCAACCTCCTCCAAGAGGACTTATGCCACATGTCATGCCTCTCAGGTCGGCTGCAGCCAGAGCCCCGTCCCCCCAGCTGGCCACTGCTGACCCATGCCTCCACAGGAGACTCTCAAACACTCAAAGGCAAGTCTGGATCAGTGTCGGCCCTTTAAAAACCTATCCCTTTCTGTAGACTTCAAATTACTTGATGGGATGCTGTCTGATTTATGAACTGCTCAATTAAGTCAACTTGATTTTAAAAATTTACTTGGTTGAATTTTGTTTTGTAACACTATGTATCTATTCCTAGTCTGGTTCTTTTTTCTTCCTTTGTTCCCATATTACTATCCTTCATTTTGATTCCCATTATCTCTCTGACTCAATGAAGACCATTTGGGGTTAAAATACCCAATTCAATTTTTGATAGAAACCATTCAATAAGTCAAGAGCCTCTTGATGAAAGTGAAAGAGGAGAGTGAAAAAGCTGGCTTAAAACTCAACATTCAAAAAACTACGATCATGGCATCCAATCCCATCACTTCATGGCAAATAGATGGGGAAACAATGGAAACAGTGACAGATTTTATTTTCTTGGGCTCCAAAATCACTGCAGATGATGACTGCAGTCATGAAATTAAAAGATATTGGCCCTTGGAAGAAAAGTTATGACCAACATAGACAGCATACTATAAAGCAGAGACATTACTTTGCCAACAAAGGTCTGTCTAGTCAAAGCTATGGTTTTTCCAGTAGACCTGTATGGATATGAGAATTGGACCAGAAAGAAGGCTGAGTACCAAAGAATTGATGTTTTTGGAACTGTGGTGTTGGAGAAGACTCTTGAGAGTCCCTTGGACTGCAAGGAGATCAAATCAGCTAATCCTAAAAGAAATCAGTCCTGAATATTCATTGGAAAAACTGATGTTGAAGCTGAAGCTCCAATACTTTGGCCACCTGATGCAATCATCTGATTCATTGGAAAAGATCCTGATGCTGGGAAATATTGAAGGCAGGAAGAGAAGGGGATGAAGGAGGATAAGATGGCTGGATGGCATCACTGACTCGATGGACATGAGTTTGAGCAAGCTCCGGGAGTTGGTGATAGACAGGGAAGCCTAGTGTGCTGCAGTCCATGAGGTTTCAAAGAGTCGGACACAACTGAGTGATAGAACTGAGCTCAATAAATACAAATGAATTTGAATTATTCATATAATCAGCAATATTCATTCTCTTTTGCCTATTGTCTGTGTGTCTCTATAGAAATATCTTTAATTTTTCTTTATTTCTGCCTATTCTAGGGATATTCATCTAAAACAGCAAGAAGCCATGCCTTTTTGCAGAGTACAGTACTTGAAGAAAACCTCAATCCTTCCTTCAAACAGCATCTTTCAAAAACATTTTTTAAAACATCATCTCTTATCCCTAGGCAATGGGACAGCACTGAAAATACACTCTTGACTTCTCCAAACAGTTTGGAGTAAGAATTTTCATAGCAGGCTCACTGTTAAAGCATAGACCAGATTTGTCCCAAAATGGCTCCAGTTCTATCTACCTCTGAAAATAGAAATTAAAGAGACAGAGGGGAAAAGCTCTTAAAAATCCACAGCATTAAGTAATTCAATTGAAAAAGAGATTTTACCTAACTGCAAGTTCTAATTAAAGTAGATTTCCACTTGGAATGGTTGTGTCTTCAAACAAAGGTGCTATTTTAATGAATACAAAAGGAAAGTGTTTTTACCTCCTTATACCGGAGAGCTATTAGTTGAGAAGAGCTTGGAAGGGAAGTGGGGGGTGGAGGGCACTCACACTTCACTGAATCTGGAATATATGCATATGTTCATGAAAATTTGGATTTACAATTTACCTTATTCTTTTCTTTGATTTAATACTAACAGATTTTTTTTTAAGGAACCTGAATACTCTTCAGATATTTTAGGCTTTGAGAAGTGGTTCTCCCATTGCATCAAAACCTAACAGACTTTTAAGGTTAAGTCTTTGGGATCACTGTAAATGATAAGAAGAGGAGTTGTACCATGAGCCCACTGTAAGCCCATGCGTGTGTGTACTCAGTCACTCAGTTGAGTCCAGCTCTTTGCCACCTCATGGTCCCCCAGGCTCCTCTGTCCATGTAATTTCCCCGGGCAAAAATACTGGAGTGGGTTTCCATTTCCTACTCCAAGGGATCTTCCTGAACCAAGGATGGAACCCATGTCTCTTATGTCTCCTGCACTGGCAGGCAGATTCTTTACCAGTGCGACACCTGGGAAGCCCAATGTGAACCCATTCTCATCATATTTTCACAGCACTTGAATATGTTAAGTCTTTGAAATTATACCTTTCCGATTTTAATCAAGTTACCTTGAACCACTGTAGCCACTGCATTGACCGTGGCCTTCAAAGACGACAAGTGTAGCTTTTCAAATAATACCTTTTAATCCATGCTCTGACTAAATTTACAATTTGTTCCTATACTTTTTCTTTTAGTACTGACAGAAAGCTCTCACAGGTTTTCCTCGCTTAACACCCCCAGTTTCCTTCTACTCTTTACACATTCTTAAGAAAATATTTTAGCTGCCAAAAGCATTCCCATTAGTGAAGACTTTAATAAAAATTAATTATAAATGGAAACTTGAATAAAAATTTTTTTAAAAAGAGGATCCCTTTTCTATTTTACCCTGAATTTAAAGAAAACTGCTTCTGTAACAGTATTTCAGATTTTTGGCAGCTCTTCTTCCAGTTACATTTAAATTTAAAGGAAGAAAAATTCATCTTTAATGAGATAGCATGGAAGCACTTCTGTGTAATCAAAAAGAAATTCATTTGTAAATGTGGAACTTGTTTGACAGAAGGGAAAATTTTAACAAAGCAGGTTTGACCTGTAAAGAAATATCCAATCCTTCAGAACTACTGTCTAAAAATGCACATACGGCATTCACTGTAGAGCTCAAACGTGCCCCGAGCACAGAAACTGAGAATACTAATCTAACTTACAAATGTAGAATTTAAGAAAGAAGTTTCACATTTTCTGCTGGAAAAGTCACTCTGGGGGTCAGGAAGACCATATTCTAAGAGAACATCTCTTCACTGGTCTCAGGAAAGGAAGGAAAGGAGGGAAGGAGGGGGAAGATGAAAAGTGACAGTCATTCTGCTCTATAAGTTTGCTTCTTACTTTATCATTCTAACACTTACAAATTGTGATGGATGTCCAGTCATGTTCAGTTCTACTAATAAATCTGTACAGAACAGGCAAGTGAAGCTTTACTATTTTTTAAAAAAGTTATGTTTACAAAAACAAATCTACAAACAGTTAATCTGTAAAGGTATTTATAACTCTAGGGGCAAATTTCAAAGTAGGAAAGCCATTCATAATGTTTTGATTTTTCTTCTAAGTGGCCACTTCATTTGGTCAACAAGCATTCCTCCAGGTAATCTATTAAGGATACAAAGTTGAATAAGACGCACCTCCTGCCCTTCATAGTTTCACTAATGTAAAGGAAGAGAATTGAACAAATCATGGCAGCAATGTAAGTGCTATAACCAAGGTAGGAATGAGGAACAAAGGTAAAAGCTTTTCTCTTCCCAAATACATCATGGAAGTCTTTCTAGAAATGGTAGCAGCACTATATAATGATTACAAGTGTGGACTCTGGAGACATACAGCCTGGGTTCACATTATTATTTCACCACTTATGAGCTCAGTGTCCTTGAACTGTCATTTAAACTCTCTGTGCCTCAGTTTCCTCTTCTTTAAAATGGGGGCAATAACAGTACTTATCTCATAGAATGGTGTGATGATCAAATAAATCAAAATATGTTTAAGCACTTAGAAAAGTACCTTGTTCATAATAAGCATGTTAGGAAACCATTGACCAAAACTGTCCACCCTGGCCAGGCACAGTAATAACCACTTTGTGATTTGTTTCACAACAAGAGGTCTCAATAAGGAACACAGTGCTGCAGAAAACTAACCAGGAGAATTCTGGAGGGGTCAAAAGGAGGGAGGAGACACCAACCCATAACATGTCCTGCCAACCTCTCAGAAACCCTCATGCTAGAAACCATCCTGACCGAGAGAGGGCACATCTCCAGGATGGGAATTGAATCCAACCACATGCAGGCATAGGCAAGATGACTGGCCAGAGGAAAGCCAGAAGGCCAACCCCACCATGGTAAACCCTGAGACTTCAAGCCACATGGTCGAGCAGTTCTGGGCTTCCTTACCCTGCTGCTGTCTGCCCTGGTTCCCCATCCCAAAGAAGTCTTTTGCTTTCTTATATGTGCATCTCCTCAGACAATTCCTTTCTAAGTTTAACAAGAGCCCACCAGCAGTCCCTGGAAGGAATCCCCCTGCTGGAAAATATAAGCACAAAAAATATAAAGTGCTATTACTATTACTTTGAAAATTGGTTACACATCATCTAGGAAGAAAAATATACGGGGCATAGTGGACAGAAGGAGCAATATGTATAAAGCAGATTTTTATACAAAGAGAAAAAATGGTGTGTTTAGGACATTTCAAAGAGTTCAACCTGGCTGGAATATTGCATACACCTGGAGAAACGAGGAAAGATGACCCTGGAGGGATGGACAGGACATTTCATAAAGGCTTCATGTGACATGGTTAAAATATTTTAAAATAATTGAAAGATTTAAAGATTTACCTGGAAGGCCTTATAGGCACAAGAAATGTAGGTGTTAGATGTCGAAATTATGCTCCCCAAAATAGAGGTTTTAAGTGTAGAAATTTCTGTTAAAGTCTATGGTTTAAACTTGCGGGTTTAAACAACTTGTACTGAGAAGCACATAATTAGATTGGCAGTTTCCATTTTCTCAAACAGTAACACATGTCTGACCCTTTGTGACCCCGTGGACTATAGTGCATCAGGCACCTCTGTCCATGGAATTCTCCAGGCAAAAGTATGGAGTGGGTAAGCTATTCTCTTCTCCGGGGGATCTTTCTGACCCAGAGATTGAAACCAGGTCTCTGGCATTACAGGAGAATTCTTTACCTTCTGAGCCACCAGAGAAGCCCAAAACCTACACAGTTAATTCTGAATTTAGCATTTTTACTGATATACTTTGGAGTATATCACTCCAAAGCTTCTGCTTTAAATCTCAGACAATTGTGAACAATAGACATATCCTGTGTTTATTTACAGCAATATTTCATTCACACACTAATTGTATTTCCCATTCATTTCTCCAAGTTCCTTTCCATGAGACTATGAGTGTTAGCTACAGAAATGTATAGCCTGATATATCAGGAAAGCTGTCAGAAATGGCCAGAGGGAGAATTTAAACTTAACATATATCTTAAATAATAATCCAGATATAATGCATGAGACAGGTGCTCGGGCCAGGTGCACTGGGAGGACCCAGGGGAATCGGGTGGGGGGGGGGGGGGGGGGGGGGGGGGATCGGGATGGGGAATACATGTAACTCCATGGCTGATTCATGTCAATGTATGACAAAACCCACTGCAATGTTGCGAAGTAATTAGCCTCCAACTAATAAAAATAATTGAGAAAAAAATAAAAATAAAAAATAAATAGAAAAAAAAATAATAATCCAGATATAGACCCTTTAAGGGAGTCTGTGAGTAGAATTGTGAGATTCATTATCAACGTCCTGCTGCTGCTGCTAAGTCACTTCAGTTGTGTCCGACTCTGTGCAACCCCATAGATAGCAGCCCACCAGGCTCCCCCGTCCCTGGGATTCTCCAGGCAAGAACACTGGAGTGGGTTGCCATTTCCTTCTCCAATGCATGAAAGTGAAAAGTGAAAGTGAAGTCGTTCAGTCATGTCCAACTCTTAGCAACCCCATGGACTGTAGCCCACCAGGCTCCTCCATCCATGGGACTTTCCAGGCAAGAGTACTGGAGTGGGGTGCCATTGCCTTCTCCATATCAATGTCCTAGTTAGCATCTTATCAATAGTTCAAATTTAGGATAGAACTAAATCATATTTAGTTTTATCACATTTTTATGTAGTCAAGAAATAAAAAGAATGATCCACCTGTCTAACACTCATGAAATATTCCAGATTTTCTCTTGGATGCATCTAAAAATATTTTTAAGCCCTAAGCAAAAATAGTCCTTGCCAGGAAGATAGTTGAACACAAAATCACAACTCCTTAGGCAAAAGAATAAAAGGTCAAACCTCTGTCCTGTTGCACTGAAATCTGAAAGCCAAGGAAGAAAGAAAGATGGAATTTTCCTGAATATTTGAGATGATGCCACCTATTTGATTAACACTGAGAACCATTTTAGCATGATGCAAAATACCCACCCACACAAAAATTAAATTAAAAAAAAAATAACTGGATGGTGGAGGAGTAAGTGGATGTGAAGTACATCTCTCTCCACGGATACATCAGGAATACACCTTCAGACACAGAAGTGCATGCAGAACACCAGCTGAGAGCGGACAGGAATACCTAACCAGAGGAAAAGAACACACAGAACCACACAAAACTCGGTAGGATGAAGGAACCAGGGGAAAAAACAGGAGTGTTAGTAGGACTGGACCTGCCCTCGGTGGGTGGGTGAACAGAAGCAGGGGTCTGATCCCCACATCAGGGCAATTGTCTGAGTCAGAGGAGAAACATTTAAGGCTGAGAGTGAAACAGCTGATCTGTGGTGGCCTAAATGGAATGAGAATCAGACAGTCCTTGCCACAGCCATACATACCCTGGACAAGAACGCTGGCCCTCTGAAAGGGGCAGCAGCTGGGAGCTGAAGTTTGGGGGTTGTGGAGTGATCCCAGGGTGAGGGCTGCTGTTGACTGTGGAGAGACAGATCAAGAGGATGTGAGGGAGGATATCCTGGTAATGCCGGTGGAGGAAAGCCAGGCAGCCATGGAAGCAAGGCAATACTGCTGAGTCACATGTAGGGGGTAGAGCCATCACCATAGCCTCTCTCTCCCCACAAGCCAGTATCTGCAGCTGAACAATAGAGAGGCTGGCCTGTCAAACTCCTGAAGCGCTGAACTATAGAGTAGGACCCCAGCCAGGGGGCCCCCTCTATGTGCCTGACACCCTGAACAACAGAGAAGGACCCCCAGGCAAAGGAGCCCTCTAAGTGTCTGAACCGGTGGAGCTACAGAGGAAGACTGGCCAAAGAGGTCTTCTGATTGCCAGCTACAAGAGGCTTGAAAAAAGACTCTGATAGGGCCATGACTCCTGCGGTGGAGGCAGTCCATGTCCCAGCACACTAGGTGCCGCCAGGGTCCCTGCAAGCCAAGCAGCTGCACCACCGTCACGCTCAGCTCTCACTGGGCAGAGCTGCCACAGGCAAAAAAGTCTTGCGTCTGTGCCTGCAGGGTCGCTTTGGTCGTGACCCTGTAGACTGGCCTACCAGGCTTCTCTGTCAGGGAGAGGGGGGTCTCCAGGCAAGAATACCGGAGCATATTGGCCAATACTCGTTGCCATCCCCTTCTAGAGCACTATATTTCCTGCTGCCCCAGCCACCAACTCCCCTGAGTACCTGGTGCTGCCAGAACCCCTGCGACCCAAGTAGCTGCACCACCTCCACACCTGGCCCTCACAGGGGCAGACCCAAGTCCTCCAGGGCAGCCTCAGGAGCTACACCCCAGTGGATGACCCACACACAGAGGTGGAAATAAAACCACAATTGAAACCCAGGGGCAGTGTGGCTAAGGAAGAAGACCCAAAACCTTCCACCAGCTGTACAAGCTGCAGATTAAATCCACATGATCAATTAGGCAGACTCTGTGTCTATGGAATATATAACGGATCATTGAGAGCTCCCACAAAAGAAAAGGCAAGAGTTCTGATAGATGTAAACATTGGAGGCAAGAACACACAGGAGTAGGACCAGATTAGAATCTGAGCTGCCCCCACAGCAGATCCAGAGATTAGCACAGTGTTGGAGGGCATCCTAGGGAGGTGAGGTGGGTTGTGACCCAGTGAGGGAAAGGACCCTGACAGCAGTGACTCAAGAAAAACATGTATTCTTCTTATATTTTGACTTGTTCTGTAGATTCCTTTGGATGTTTTGTTCTTTTCTTTCTCTCCCCCGCCCCCCGCCCCATTGTAGTTGTCAATCTTATTGGCGCTATGAAATCTAATTAAGCTTTTGTGCTTTTTTATTCTCTCCTCAGTTACCTTTTTTATTATTATAAACCTCATATTTTATTGTTATTATAAACCTCTGCCTCTACATTGGACTTTTGCAGTCCTATGGAGTTTTCTTTTTTTTTCTTTTTTCTTTTCCTTTTTTTAACTTTTAATTTTTTAACCCAGTTATTTTCTATATTCAGCCCTTTGCTTGCTTCTCCTACTGTTCTTTTCCCCTTGCAGTTAATCTTTAATGTATATAAATATTATTTATCTACCTCTAATTAACTTTACATAACTATTTTTTTCTTTCTTTTCTTTCTCTCCTTGCCTCTCAACATATTTGTTAGTTTTATTTTCATTGCTTTATTCCCCAATTGGCACCTTGCTTTAGTTTTGTTTTCCAGTTTATTCTTTAGTTAGCTTTGTTCTGGTAGATATAATTTTTGGTTTCCTTTGTTTACTGGGTCAATCTATTGTACTTTATTTTTGTTGGACTGTTTTGATTTTGCTTAAGGGTGTATATGTGTATATTCAGTCACACTTTTATTGTTTTTATAAACCTCTGCCTCTACATTGGGCTTTTGCAAGTCTGTGGAGTTTTCCTTTTTTTTTTTTTCCTTTTTTCTTTCTTCTGCTTTTTTCTTTTCTCTTATTATAACTTTAATTTTTTTAAACCAATTATATTTTTCTACATTTATTCCTTTGTTTGTCTTTCCCACTGTTCTTTTCCCCTTGCAGTTAATCTTTAGTGTATATAAATTTTCTTCATCTACCTCTATTTAACTTTGCATATCTATTATTTCTTTATTTTCCTTCTTCCCTTTCAACTTATTTGTTAGTTTTATTTTCATTGCTTTATTCCCTACTCAGTAACTTGCTTTAGTTTTGTTTTCCAGTTTGCGCTTTAGTCAGTTTTGTTGTTAACTGGTTAATAGATTTTTTATTTCCTTTGTTCACTGGGTCAAGCTACTGTACTTTATTTTTGTTGGACTGTTTCTACTTTGCTCATGGGTGTATATGTATATGTGTATGCTCCATTATTTTAATTATTATCTGCCTGATTTTGTAACTGCCATTTGTCTGGGGTTTGTCTTTGGTTTCTTATTTGGGGATATTTGTTTTAATCTCAATTAATGCCATAATAAACCACTTGTGGAATATTCATTCCTGACCAGAAATCAAGCCCTGAGCCTTTAGAGTGGGAGCACTGACTCCAAGACCCTAGACTCCCAGAGAACTAATCCTAGGGGGTATCAAACAGTGAGAAATCACACAAATGAAACCACACGAATACAAGATCCAGCATCACCCAACCACCAGTAGCATCCTGTGCATGACACCTCATCTAAACAACAAATAAAACAAAAATACAAACACAATCATCAGCAGACAGGATAACCACCTCACTCAGCCTTGCCCATTAGAGGAAAAACAAGCAAGCAAACAAACAAAAACGCAGCACAAATCTCGCCCTATACAAGGCTTACATAAACCACTGGACCAACCTCAGCAGGGCAGAAACCAAAAGGAAGAAATAATTCAACCTTCTTCAAGGAAGGGTTTCAACTTCCCTTGAAGCCTGGGAAAAGGAGACCTCAAGCATAATAAGTTAAAAAAAAATAACAATGAAAAGGCTGAGAAATACTACACAAATGAAGGAAAAAAGTAGAAACACAGAAGTCTAAATAAATGAAAAGGAAATAGGCAAACTACCTGAAAAAGAATTCAGAATAATGATAGTAAAGATGATTAAAAGCCTTGAAAATAAAATGGAGAAAATGCAAGAATCAATTAACAAAGACTTAGAACAATTAAAGAATTAACATACAGAGACAAACAATACAATTACTGAAATTAAAAATACTCTAGGAGGAATCAATAGCAGAATATCTGAAGCAGAAGGATGAATGAGTGAGCTGGAAGATAAAATGGTGGAAATAACTTCTGCTGCTGTTGCTGCTGCTGCTAAGTCACTTCAGTGGTGTCTGACTCTGTGCGACCCCATAGACGACAGCCCACCAGGCTCCCCCATCCCTGGGATTCTCCAGGCAAGAACACTGGAGTGGGTTGCCATTTCCTTCTCCAATGCATGAAAGTGAAAATTGAAAGTGAAGTTGCTCAGTCGTGTCCAACTCTTAGTGACCCCATGGACTGCAGCCTACCAGGTTCCCTGTCCATGGGATTTTCCAGGCAAGAGTACTGGAGTGGGGTGCCATTGCCTTCTCTGAATAACTTCTGAAGAGCAGAATAAAGTAAAAAGAATGAAAAGAGCTAAGGACAGTCTCAGAGACCTCTGGGACAATATCAAATGCACCAACATTCGAATGATAGGGGTCCCAGAAGAAAAAGAGAAAAAGAAGGGGTATGAGAAATTTTTTAAAGAGATTATAGTTGAAAATTTCCCCAACATGGAAAAGGAAATGGTCAATCAAGTTCAAGAGGTGCAAAGAGTCCCATACAAGATAAGTCCAAGAAGAAACACACCAAGACACATAGTAATCAAACTAACAAAGATTAAACACAAAGAAAGAACATTAAAAGCAGCAAGGGAGAAACAACAAGTAACGTACAAGGGAAACCCAACATGCTGAACAGCTGATCTTTCAGCAGAAACTCTGCAGGCCAGAAGGGAATGGCAGGATATATTTAAAGTATTGAAAGGGTAAAATCTACAACCAAGATTATAGCACCCAGCAAGGATCTCATTCAAAATTGATGGAGAAATAAAAAGCTTTTCAGACAAGCAAAAGTTAAGAGAATCTAGTACCCCCAAACCAGCTTTACAACAAATGTTAAAGGGATTTATATAGTCAAAAAAAAAAAAAACAAGAGAAGCAAAAAGATCTACAAAATCAACCCCAAACAATTAAGAAAATGGCAATAGGAACATATATATATCAAAAATTACTTTAAATGTAAGTGGATTAAATGCTCCAACCGAAAAACACAGACTGGCTGAGTGGATACAAAAACAAGACCCATATATAGGCTGTCTACAAGAAACCCACTTCAGACCTATAGACATATAGACTGAAAGTAAGAGGATGGAAAACTATATTCTATGCAAATGGGGAGCAAAAGAAAGCTGGAGTAGCAATCCTCATCACCAGACAAAATAGACCTTAAAATAAAGAAGATTACAAGAGATAAGGAAGGACACTACATAATGATCAAGGGATCATCCAAGAGAAAGACATAAAAATTGTAAATATCTATGCACCCAACATAGGAGCACCTCAATACATAAGACAAACACTAACGGATATACAAGGAGAAATTGAAAGTAACACAATAATAGTAGGAAATTTAACACCCCATTCACGATGGACACAATGGACAGATCTTTAAAACAGAGAATTAATACGGAAACACAAGTATTAAATCATACATTAGATGAGAAGGATCTCATTGATATCTTCAGGACATTCCATCCAAATGCAGAAGAATACACCTTCCTTCAAGTGCACATGGACTATTTTCCTGGATAGACCACATCTTGGGTCACAAATCAAACCTCAGTAAATTTAAGAAAATTGAAATCATATCAAGCATCTTCCACAACGCTATGAGATATCAATTACAAGAAAAAAACTGTAAGAAACACAAACACATGAAGACTAAACAACACATTTCTAAATAATCAACAGGTTACTGAAAAAATCAAAAGGGAAATCAAAAAATTTCTAGAAACAAATGAAAATGAAAACACGACAACTCAAAACCTATGAGATACAGTGAAAGCAGTTCTAAGAGGGAAGTTTATAGCTATACAATCCTACACCAAGAAACAAAAAAACAAAAAAACCATCAACTAGACAACCTAACTACACCTAAAACAACTGGAAAAAGAACAACAACAACAAAAAAAAACCCAAAATCAGTAGAAGGAAAGAAATCATAAAGATCCAAGCAGAAATAAATGAAAAAGAAATGAAAGAAACAATAGTAAAGATTAATAAAAATAAAAGCTGGTTCTTTGAGAAGATAAACAAAATTGACAAGTCTTTAGCCAGACTCATCAAGAAAAAGAGAGAAGAATCAAATCAACAAATTAGAAATTAGAAATGAAAAAGGAGAGGTAACAACAGACAATGCAGAAATACAAAGGATTATAAGAGACTATTATGAACAACTATATGGCAATAAAATGGATAACATGAAAGAAATGGACAGGTTCTTAGAAAAGTTCAATCTTCCAAGACTGAACAAGAAAGAAATAGAAATTATGAATAACCCATCACAAGCACTGAAATTGAAGCTGTGATCAAAAATATCCCAAAAAACAAAAGCCCAGAACCAGAAGGCTTCACAGGAGAATTCCATCAAACATTTAAAGAAGAGCTAATGCCTAGCCTTCTAAAACTCTTTCAAAAAATTGCAGAGGAAGGAACATCCAAACTCATTCTATGAGACCACCATCACCCTGATACCAAAATCAGAAAAAGACAACACACAAAAAAAGAAAACTACAGGCCAACATCACTGATTAACATAGATGTAAAAATCCTCAACAAAATTTTAGCAAACAGAATTCAGCAACACATCAAAAAGCTCATACACCATGAGCAAGTTGGGTTTATTTCAGGTATGCAAGGATTCTTCAGTATATGCAAAGCAATCAACATGATACACCATATAACAAACTGAAAAATAAAAAAACATATGATCATCTCAATAGATGAAGAAAAAACCTTTGATAAAATGCAGCACCCAGTTATGATTTAAGCTCTTCAAAAATGGGCAAAGAAGGAATATACCTCAATATAAAAAGGGCCATATATGATAAGCCCACAGCAAACATTAATCTCAATGTTGAAAAACTGAAAGCATTCCCCCTAATATCAGGATCAAGACAAGAGTGTCCACTTTCACCACTATTATTCAACATAGTTCTGGAAGTCCTAGCTACAGCAATCAAAGAGGAAAAGAAATAAAAGGAATCCAAACTGGAAGAAGGAAAGCTCTCACCGTTTGCAGATGACATGATACTGTACATAGAAAACCCTAAAGATAGTATCAGAAAATTACTAGAGTTAATCAGTGAATTCAGCAAAGTTGAAGGATACAAAATCAATACACATAAATCACTTGCATTTCTATATACTAACAACAAGAAATCAGAGAGAGAAATTGAGGAATCAATACCCTTCACCATTGCAATAAAAATAACTAAATATCTAGGAATAAACTTACCTGAGACAAAAGAAATGTACACAAAAATTAAAGTCACTAATGAAAGAAATCAAAGATGACATAAACAGATGGAGAGATATTCCATGTTCCTGGGTAGGAAGAATCAATATTGTGAAAATGACTATATTACCAAATGCAATCTACAGATTCAATGAGATCCCTATCAAACTCAGTTCAGTTCAGTTGCTCAGTCGTGTCCGACTCTTTGTGACCCCATGAATCGCAGCACACCAGGCCTCCCTGTCCATCACCAACTCTCAGAGTCTACCCAAACCCATGTCCACTGAGTCAGTGATGCTATCCAACCATCTCATCCTCTGTCATCCCCTTCTCCTCCTGGACTCAATCTTTCCCAGCATTAGGGTCTTCTCAAATGAGTCAGCTGTTTCCATCAGGTGGCCTAAGTATTGGAGTTTCAGCTTCAACATCAGCCCTTCCAATGACCACCTAGGACTGATCTCCTTTAGGATGGACTGGTTGGATCTCTTTGCAGTCCAAGGGACTCTCAAGAGTCTTCTCCAACACCACAGTTCAAAAGCATCAATTCTTCGGCACTCAGCTTTCTTTATAGTCCAACTCTCACATCCACACATGACTACTGGAAAAACCATAGCCTTCACTAGATGGACATTTGTTGACAAAGTAATGTCTCTGCTTTTTAACATGCTGTCTAGGCTGGTCATAACTTTCCTACCAAGGAGCAAGCATCTTTTATTTTCATGGCTGCAATCACCATCTGCAGTGATTTTGGACCCTAAAAAAACTACCAATGGCATTTTTCACAGAACTAGAACAAAAAATTTCACAATTCATATGGAAACACAAAAGACCCTAAATAGCCAAAGCAATCTTGAGAAAGAAGAATGAAGCTGGAGGAATCAACCTTGCTGACTTCAGATTATACTACAAAGTTACAGTCATCAAGACAGTATGATACTGGCACAAAAACAGAAATACAGACAAATGGAACAAGATAGAAAGCCCAGAAATAAACCCATGCACCTGTGGGTACCTTATTTTTGACAAAGGAGGCAAGAATATACAATAGGGCAAAGACACCCTCTTCAATAAAAAGTGAAGTCACTCAGTCGATGCTGGGAAAACTGGACAGCTACATGTAGAAGAATAAAATTAGAACACTTTTGCCAGAGTCCAGCCCCGGTGGAGTCCAGTAGTTACCTTCAGATGAGCAGCATCAGCAAAGAAAAGAAAGCAAGTCAAGTCTTGGTTGAGTGCAGAATCAAGACTACTTTGTTCTTTTATATCAGTGCTTATATACCCTAAAACCAATAATCCTTTAAAGAGGTTTAAGGAAGGGGGGAATGGTAAGATTGTACCAGGTGCATAATCACGGGTTACATCATAAATAACTTTCCAGAACAATCAATGCCTACACATAACTTTTAAACAATTCAATAGCAGCAGCTAGTCAACTGCGAAAAGCCATCTACAAACCTTATCTTGGGAAGCTCGGGCCTGGGCGGACTTAGCTCTGGTATGTAATCCTAAGGGTCAGAGGTCTCATGAATTCCCTCCTGATCACACCCTAAGGAATCTTCTCAATCTCTTAATGGACCCTTATCTACTTTTGCTTATGGGATAGATAGGCCTGTTGCTAGCAGATTTTGTTTTGTGCTAGAAGGGTTTTTGTGCAATCATAAGCATTCCAGATTCTAAATTGGCAATCATAATTCCAACAGAGCCAGAAGAGGCAGGATATTCTGTGTAATATTTTCCTTACCTCTGGCCTGTTTATTGGGGTCCATGTGCCCCTAGGGACTGTGTTGCTGCCATGCAAAGGTTTCAAGGAGAGATTTTAGTTAAGAGTCAGACTAGTTTTTAGCGAACATAGAAGAACATCAAGCATCAGAAGATGAAAGGACGAAGGCCTGAGAGTAGATGGTGGGGCAGTCCCAAGAAACCCCCAGAGGTCCGGACGCCTTTGTGTGCCAGCTCCTTGGACCCAGACCTTGTCACAAGCGGGGTTTCTCTCGCTGGCTCCCAACACACTTCCTATCACCATACACAAAGATAAACTCAAAATGGATTAAAGAGCTACAGAAAGAGCAGAAACTATAAAACTCTTCGAGGAAAACATAGGCAGAACACTTGATGACATAAATCAAAGCAAGATCCTCTATGTCCTAGAATAACAGAAATAAAAACAAAAGTAAACAAGTGGGACCTGACTAAACTTAAAAGCTTTTGCACAGCAAAGGATAATAAGCAAGGTGAAAAGACAACCATAAGAATGGGAGAAAATAATAGCAAATGAAACAACTGACAAAGAATTAATTTTCAAAATATACAAGCAGATCATACAAC
Source organism: Cervus canadensis (assembly GCF_019320065.1). Lineage (NCBI taxonomy): Eukaryota > Metazoa > Chordata > Mammalia > Artiodactyla > Cervidae > Cervus > Cervus canadensis. The sequence continues at coordinate 34,597,377 of NC_057390.1, forward strand.
TCAATACCAGAAAAACAAACAACCTAATTAAAAAGTGGGAAAAAGACCTAAACAGACATTTCTCCAAAGAAGACTTACAGATGGCTAAAGATGCTCAACATCGCTCATTATTAGAAAAATGCAAATCAAAACTACAATGAGATATCACCTCACATCAGGCAGAATGGCCATCAACAAAAAGTCTACAAACAATAAATGCTGGAGAGGGTGTGGAGAAAAGGGAATGCTCTTGCACTGTTGATGGGAATGTAAATTGATACAGCCAGTATGGAAGATGGTATGGAGATTCCTTTTAAAACTAGGAATAAAACTACCATATGACCCAGCAATCCCACTCCTAGGCATATACCCTGAGGAAAACAAAATTGAAAGAGATACATGTATCCCATTGTTCAGCGCAACACTATTTACAATAGCTAGAACATGGAAGCAACCTAAATGTCCATCAACAGATGAATGAATAAAGAAGTTATGGTACATATACACAATGGAATATTACTCAGCCATAAAATGGAATGCATTTGATTCAGTTCTGATGAGGTGAATGAACCTAGAACCTATTATACAGAGTGAAGTAAGTCAGAAAGAGAAAGATATAGTATTCTCACTCATATATACAGAATCTAGAAAATTGGTACTGAAGAATTTATTTACAGGGTAATAATGGAGAAACAGACATAGAGAATAGATTATGGACATGGGGAGAGGGAAGGAGAGGGTGAGATGTATGGAGAGAGTAACATGGAAACTTACATTACCATATGTAAAATAGATAGCCAACGGGAATTTTCTGTATGGCTCAGGAAACTCAAGCAAGGGTTGTGTATCAACCTAGAGGGGTAGGATGGGGAGGGAGACGGGAAGGAAGTTCAAAAGGGAGTGGATATATGTATACTGATGGCTGATTCATGTTGGGGTTTGACAGAAAACAAAATTCTGTAAAGGAATTATCCTTAAATAAAAATAAATTAATTTTAAAAAATAAAAAAAATTTAAAAATTTGTTTTTAAACTTGAAAACAGACATTGTATGTTTGTATAAATGTATAAAATTACTGCTATTAGATCAAGTCACTTAGAAAATCAAATGGAAACATCTGGAAAGAAATAAGGAACAGAAATATATTGTTTCCCCCAGACGAGTAGTTAATGTCTCAGGACCACTTTACATTATTAACAATTATTAACAACCAAAAAGAACTTTGGTTTTGTAGGTGATATGTATTGATGTCTACTATTAATATATTAGATGTTTTAAATATATTTAATAATTTATATGGAAATAGCCATAATAACCAATGACAGGTTAAACACATTTTTTTAATAAAATGTGGCTTTATTTTTAAAACATAAAAGTAGTGAGAAGAAAGGTATTGTATTACAGCTTTGCAAATATCTTTTAATAGGCTCAATAAAGGCTACTGAATTCTCTATTGCAGTACGGTCTTTTGTTTAAAAGACATGAAGAAAGGTTAGTTGAAAGGGGAAGTATTTTAACAGCATTTTCAGATAATTTTGGATATTACATATGCATACTAAGTCCAAAGTGTACAAATGGTAGTTTCTTAAAGTTTAGCTGCAATGTGAAATTTGGAACTATGTCACTGAATTTTGTATACTCATACTTATGTTAAAATCACTTTTCTATCTTGTTATTTCAAATGGATCTTTTACTTATGCACGCTAAGTCATGTCCAATTCTTTGCAACCCCATGAACTGCAGCATGCCAGGCTTCACCGTCCATCACTATCTCCCCAAGTTTGCTCAAACTCATGTCCACTGAGTCAGTGATGCCATCCAACCATCTCATCCTCTGTCATCCCCTTCTTCTCCTGCCTTCAGTCTTTCCCAGCATCAGGGTCTTTTCCTATGAGTCAGCTCTTCACATCAGGTGGTCAAAGTATTGGAGTTTCAGCTTCAGCACCAGTCCTTACAATGAATATTCAGGGTTGAATTCCTTTAGGATTGACTGGTTTGATCTCCTTGCTGCCCAAGGGACTTTCAAGAATCTTCTCCAGCACCACAGTTTGTAAGCGTCAATCCTTCAGCACTCAGCATTCTTTATCATCCAACTCCCATATCCATACATGACTACTTGGAAAAACCGTAGCTTTAACCATACAAACCTTTGTCAGTGAAGTGATGACTCTACTTTTTAATACACTGTCTAGGTTTGTCATAGCTATTCTTCCAAGGAGCAAGCTTCTTTTAATTTCATGACTGCAGTCACCATCCACATTAATTTTGGAGCCGAAGAAAATGAAATCTGACACTTTCCACATTTTCCCCATCTATTTGCCATGAATTGATGGGACCAGATGCCATGAGCTTAGTCTTTTAAATGCTGAGTTTTAAGCCAGCTTTTTCACCCTCCTTTTTCGCCTTCATCAAGAGTTTCTTTAGTTCCTCTTCACTTTCTGGTACCTTCTATTAAATAATATAAAAATCAAATTCATTAATACATCACCAAACTCACCAAAAAATCTTCAATTATTGGGAATCTATCAAGCTTACAATAACAAATACAAGTTTTCCAAAATTCTAATTTTCACTTGAAGTCTCAAATTTCATCACTAGTGAGTATTGTGTATGGAAGAAACAGCCTCATTTCATTTATTCTCATGAAAATAGCTGACTAAATGTCCAAGTTTGATAGTTTTTCTGTCTGTATTTCAAAAATGGTGTTCCATAAGTGGCTATTGCAGCTGGCAACTCAATCATACAAATGCTTCTTCTAAAGACAATTCACATATTTCAGTGTGCTTTATCCATGTATTCTATTTTTAATATAAAATATTAAAAAGACATTTACTCAGGGACCAAATTTTAATAAAATATTTATTACTGCTTTGTTGAGAACAATCTTTTTTTTAATATATAATAGTGCAAGTATGGTGGTGGAGAATGCAGTTTAAAGCTACAGCTTTGATTTACAATTAAGGTATGAACAGTTTTGTCATTCCTTTTTCACCATTGTATAAATATCAATTCAGGAAAAATAACAAATAACATCTTATCAAAGGGTCTCAGAGACCCCAGGTTTTGTGGCCTACAATTTAGGAACAGCTATTCTAGCCCTTCTGTTCTTCAAATGATTCCTATAACTTCAAATCCCCTTAGTTTCCCCTAGTATCTCCCTTGTCTATATACAAAGCCTATCAAGGTTGAAAGTGATGGCAGTCAATCCTAGCTTCTCTACTGCCTGAAATTTATCTAAGAGTTAACTTCATCCCATTGTAATTGCTAGCAAGTAGATCAGACTGATGAATAAATTCGTAGTCAGTGTTATTTTTATCTGTAATATTTACTTCTACAGAAACTACAAAACTAAACCATACCAAGAAAATGATTAAAGTTTCCACTTCTGGATGAATAACCAAAAAATTGAAAGCAGAGTCTCAAAGAATTAGTTGCTTACTCATGTTTATAGCAGCACCATTCACAATAGGCAGGAGGTGGAAACAATACAAATGTCCATCCACAGAAGCATGGATAAACAAAATATGGCATGTACATACAGTGGAGTATCATTCAGCCTTTAATAGGAAGGAAATTCTGTCACTTGCTACAAAATGGATGAGGACATTATGCTAAATGAAATAAGCCAGGCACAAAAAGGTAAATACTATAAAATTCCACCTACATGAGGCATCTAAAGTAATCAGATTCACAGAAACAAGAATGGTGGTTGTCAGGCGCTGAGGGAGGAGGGAAAGGGGAACTGTTTAGTGGCCATCAAGTTTGGAAGATGAAAAAGTTCTGGAGATGTGTTTCATAAAAATGTGTGTACTTAACACTGCTAAACTGTACACATAAAAATGGTTGAGACTGTAAATTCCATGTCTCTCACCACAATAAAAAAATGTCAATTATATTTCTAAATACATCATACACTAATGTTCAATATATGTTTCCATTTATATAAAGTACAAAGAGAGGGGGAAAAAACTGATCTAAAATATTTAAAGATATATATTTAAAAGAAAGAAAGAAAAAAAAAGAAAGAAGGAAGGAAAACTACAGATATAATTATCAATAAGGTCAAAATCAAGGTTAGCTTTAGTGTGGAGAGAGGAGTTGTAATCAGGAAAGGACCGAGAGTAGCTTCGGGCAGGCTGGCGATGTTCTGATTCCCAACCTCTGTGGCACAGACAGGGTTATTTGTATTATAACAATCTGTTAAGGGTAAATCTATGTGTTATGCATTTTTCTGCCTGTGTGTTATTTTTTTTTTTACCACCAGAACAAAAAAAAAAAAAAGTGAAAGAAGGAGACCGAGGCACTGAGACCTTGTAAGTTTTTCTGTCTTCACATAACTTATAAGTGGCAAAGCTGAAGAACTCAGGTCTCTGGACCACAGGGCCCATTTTTGTAGCTAGTTAATGGGTACAAAATTAAGAAATAAACCTCGAGTCATGAAAACTAAGGTCTGAAAGTATTAGACTGGAGAAGATCACAATGACATGTAAAGATAATCCAAAATACAATTTGCAGAAGCCAAACAACAGCTCAGTTCAACAAGCATCGGCTGAGCTTATAAAATGAGCCAGACCCTACACTAGATATTGAAAATAGAGAAATAAATAAGATGCGTTCCCAGCACTTGAGAGTTTTGTAATTTAGTGAGACAGATATATCAGTTTATCATTACAACACAGTGCGGTCTCTCATAGCCTGGGAGGTCTTGTGTGGGGTGGAGGGGGTGAGGAATGGGGACAGGACTGTGGGAGCTTCAAGAACTCTTATTCTGTGAATAAGTTAGAAATGAGTTGGAAATAGGAAAGAGTAGAAAGGGTCTTTCAGGCAAAGAAGATAACATCAGCAGAACTGAAATCAAGAAAACCCTCAGTATTATACATATTGCAGAAACATGATGTGTGAGATAGAAAATGGTCAAGACAAAGCTGGAAAGATTTGGACAAAGATCCATTTCTCCCTGCCACCTACCAAGTTACCAGCTAATAAGGAACAGATAACATTATGCCTACAACTAGCTCTGAGGCCTTGGGTATGTCATTTCCTCTGTCAGAGCCTCAGATACCTTATTAAAGAGGGACCTTGAATTATTAATGGATAGCCTCCAAGGTCAGCCACTCCTGGATCTGATTCCAAAGTTTCATGAAGCAATGCCAAATCTGGCAGTCAGTATCATTAAACACTTCTGCGAAAAAAAGAAACTAAGAGATCTATCCTACATAACTCAGAAAAACTGAAAACTCAAGCAAGGAACCAAAAATGAGAAGATATATAAACTGCCTCATCAAATACAAAGATTACTAAATGCAAATCAAAACTATATAATGTATAAAATGCCTCAGACATAGTGGTAATATTTTTTCAATGTTTACCCTACATCAGATGCTTTACCAGTATTATTTCATTTAATCCTCAAACACCTCTGAGACTGACCTTCTTGCCTTGATTTTAAATAAGAAGAGTTAGAGTTTTGGGATATTAAAAAACTTATCCAAAATCCTCATGAAGAAGATAGGAGAGCTGAAGTTGTGCAGGTTTGTCTGCTTTAAAGCTAGTTCCCTCAACTTTCCGAATATATTAGGATTCCCATAAAAGTAAGTGGAAAGAACATGCTATTTCTTGAGAATCCATATACTCAATTTACATAAGCCCAATATCACCACTCTCAATTCTATGTAATATTTATGCTTCACTTTGCATGCTTAGAAGATGTAAAAAACATGACAATGATAGCTTTTAGCAACTGAATTACTGTTTATCCAGAAATTATCTGTTCAAAATAAATGAAATTATATTTACAACTACCCAGGCTGTACAGAAAATGCTTTTAAGCAGCCCAAAATGCTTTTAAGCAGTCACTGTAAGTTTATTCATGTGTTGAAATAAGCACTGAAACACTAACACAAAAAGAACAAATGGATTATGCTGAGATTAAATTAAGAGTCTCCTTAAAATAACAATCCCCAAGGCAGTCATAGACACTAACAAATCCATTTCTCAAGGAAGGAAAATAAAGATCCTGAGACCTCGGCTGTTGCTATTGAACAGAAAAGCAGATAATCAAATGAAATAAGGCATTTCCAGTGACTGTTCGCAGGAGAGGTGACCGCTTGGTTCAGAAATTAGCTATTCTCTATCTTTAGATAAAAAATGGTTTCCCCCTAAATCTAACATAAACATTTAATTCTGTGCAGGCCTTTTGGGGTTTTGATCAGCTATTGGTTTATGATGAGCATGACAAAAGGAAGAGCAGTGAACGCCACAGCAACAGCAATGAGACAGGAACAGCACAGAGCAGTTCAAACTTCGTCTGAATGCCGCTCTCGAGCTTGACTGTGCGTCCGAATCCCCCGCAGGGCTTGTGAAGCACAGCTGAGTGCACCTCACCCCCGACCTCTGACCTCACCCCCACACACCCAGGCTTCTGATTCAGTAGTCAGGAGAGGAGCCCAAGAACTTGCATTTCAATTACCTTCACTGGCAATGCACTCTGTGAACCACATCTATACCTGGTTTTGGAAGTGAAGTTATAAATTTCCATGTGGATTCATTGTTGATAGGGACTATCCTTCAAGTGTGTGGTGGACAGTTAACAGACAGATTGCTTTGATTATTTGCTAAATGTAAAATTGTTGTTGTGTTGTTTAGTTGCTAAGCTGAGTCCAACTCTTTTGTGACCCCATGAATTGTAGCCCACCAGGCTCCTCTGTCCATGGGATTTCCCAGGCAAGAATACTGGAGTGGGTTGCCATTTCCTTCTCCCATGCTGACCCAGGGATTGAACCCATGTATCCTGCATTGGCAGGTGGATTCTTTACCACTGAGCCACCAGAGAAGCCCAAATGTAACTCTAATCAAACTTTAATCATTGGTAAGATTAACAGTTAATCTTACTGTTAAGCTTAGTCAGAATTCTGTTTGCATTTTTGTTATAAATATGTAATAAAAAATCATAGCATCTATTGAGAAGCTATTGCATGCCAGGAACTATGAAACTTATCTTAATATCTAGAATTTGATTTAATCTTAATTAAAAATCTAATATACAAATTTCATTATTATTGTTATTCCCAGTTATAATAATAAATATTCTTAGAGAGGTGAAATCACTGCCAAAGTTCACACTGTTAGTAACTGATGGAAGCAAACTTCAACCCAGAAGTCTGACTCCAGAGCTGGAGTTTTATTTTGCCTCATAGTCTATGGCCTCCTGAATAAATAGCACAGTGACTATCAGCAGTGAAAATTATCATCTCTAACTCTAAACTGATATGTGAAACTCTAAAACCAAAACATGAAATAATTTATGAGCATAGGCACAGAATTGCACAGGATCCCAGAGCCACTGTACCAAAGAATGCATCGTGGTTAGGCCACTATAAATTTTAAAAAGGAGAACTTGGTGTATAAAAAGTTGATGGAGCTGAATTAGCCATTCTTAGGGCAGGTTTCTTTCCAAGATTTTTTTCCATTTTCACTAAATGTTAAAATTCTATGTTAAATGAAACTCAACCATGAGAGCAAAATGATGCCTAGGCAGTGGGAGTAAGGAAACGTTCAAAGGACATAGGAAGCTGAGTCATGTTCAAGATTAAAGTCACGTTCAATATTAAAGCCTGCAGTATTTCAAGGGAATACTAGACTCCCAGAAGTTGGATATAGTGCAAAGATATGACATCAAGGCTAGACATAACCAGGAGTCCAAGCAACAAACAGATAGGTATCAGAGAGATGCATCGACATATATCAGCCTGTGTTGTAGATAGAGAAAAACTGGGAAGCAGTACTAAAAACAAACAAACAAAAAAAAACCAGAAAGCTTATTTTAGGAATTAGAATACATAGAGATAAGCTATGTCTCAGGAGAAAGTGATGAAGTATCATTGATATAAACTAGAAGGACTAAATTCCAAGGCAAGTGAAAACAAGATTCCCAGGGAAAGTTAAAGTAAGATTCATGGATATCTCCACCTGGGAACTTATTAGCCAGCACCACAGATCCTAACTTTTGTTGGGAAAAACAACAAGGTATTAGGGTTGAATCTTGCCAGATTAGAAAGACAAAATGAGCCAAGAAATGCAGGTGGCCTCTAAAAGCTGGAAAAGTCAAGGAAATAGGTTCTCCCCAAGAGCCTTCGGAAAAAAATGCACCCTTCTTGATACCTCAGCTTTTAATCCATGGAAATTTATTTCAAATTTCTGATCTCTAGAAATATAAGAAATTAATTTGTGTTGTTTTATTCCAGTACATTTGTGGTGATTTATTCTAACAGCAAGTGGAAACAAAAAATAAGGAATAAATAATTTGATAAGCAGAAATATGGGTAAATACAATAGAATTCATTCTTCTCTAAAGTTCTAAATTATGTTTGATGGTTGAAAAAAAATTATAACTATCTAATGTGGTTCTAAATGTATATAAAAGAATAAGATAATTTTATTATAAACATATAATGGTAAGTTAACAGATACCATAATTGTTTTTATATATTTATAAAGAAGGGAGGAGAAACAAACTGTAAAGGGAAGTAAGGTTTCTATATGGCACTTAAACTGGCAAAGTGATTACACCAGTAGATTCTTATAACATTTTGTATGTGTAATGTTATATCTAGAGCAACCACAAAAGAACTATATAAAGAGAGATACTCAAAAACACTATAGATATTGATATATTTTGTTAATCTCTTATTAGTTATCTTATTCACATTCTGTAGGTTGTCTTTTTATTTTGTTAATGGTTTCCTTTGCTGTACAAAGACTTTTTAAGTTTCATTAGGTCTCATTTGATATTTCTATTTCCTTTGTCTTAGGAGACAGATCTAAAAAATTATTACTACAATTTACGTCAATGAGCATTCTGTCTATATTTTCCTCCAGGAGTTTACAATTTCTGGCCTTACATTTTGGTCTGTAATCCATTTTGAGTTTATTTCTGTATATGGTGTTAGAGAATGTTGTATAATTTCATTTACATGTAGCTATACTGTTCTCCTGTGTCATCTATTGACTCTTTTCCAATGTATCTTCTTGCCTCCTTTGTTGTAGATTAATTGACCATGAATGCATGGGTTTATTTGGGGCTTTCTGTCCTGTTCTATGTGTTGATCTATGTGTCTGTTTTTGTGCCACTACCATTCCGTTTTGACTAATGTAGCTTTGTAGTATTGTCTGAAATTAGGCAGTATGAATCTTCCAGCTCTGTTCTTCTTTCTCAAGATGGTCTTTTGTGTTTCCATACAAATTTTAAAATTATTTGTTAGTTCTTTGAAACAATGCCATTGGCATTTTGATAGAGATTGCACTGAATCTAGTTCCAAAGAATAGCAAGAAGAGTTAAGAAAGGCTTCTTAAGTGAACAATGCAAAGAAATAGAGGAAACAATAGAATGAGAAAGACTACAGATCTCTTCAAGAAAATCAGAGATACCAAGGGCATATTTCATGCAAAAATGGTCACAATAAAGGACAGAAATGGTATGGACCTAAAAGAAGCAGAAGAAATTAATAAGAGGTGGAAAGAATAAATAGAAGAACTATACAAAAAAGTGTTAATCATCTGGATAACCATGATGGTGTGATCGCTCACCTAGAGCCAGACATTCTGGTGTATGAAGTCAAATGGGCCTTAGGAAGCATTACTATGAACAAAGCTAATGGAGGTGATGGAATTCAAGTTGAGCTATTTCAAATCCTAAAAGATGATCCTGTTAAAGTGCTGCACTTAATAGGCCAGCAAATTTGGAAAACTCATCAGTGGCCACAGAACTGGAAAAGGTCAGATTTCATTCCAATCCCAAAGAAGGGCAGTGCCAAAGAATGTTCAAAAAACTGCACAATTGCATTCATCTCACATACTAGCAAGGTCATGCTCAAAAATCCTTCAAGTTAGGCTTCAATACTATGTGACTCAAGAACTTCCAGATGTAAAAGCTTGATTTAGAAAAGGCAGAGGAACCAGAGATCAAATTGCCAACATCCGTTGGATCATAGAAAAAGCAAGAGAGGTCCAGAAAAACATCTATTTCTGCTTTATTGACTATGCCAAAGCCTTTGACTCTGTGAATCACAACAAACTGTGGGAAATTCTGAAAGAGATGGGAATTCCAGACCACCTGACCTGCCTCCTCAGAAACCTGTATGCAGGTCAGGAAGCAACAGTTAGAACTGGACATGGAACAAAGGACAGTTCAAAATTGGAAAAGGAGTATGTCAAGGCTGTATATTGTCACCCTAAATATTTAACTTATATGCAGAGTACATTATGCAAAATGCCAGGCTGGATGAATCACAAGCTGGAATCAAGGTTGCCAGAAGAAATATCAACAACCTCAGTTATACAGATGATACCACTTTAATGGTAGAAAGTGAAGAAGAACCAGAGTCTCTTGATGAAGATGAAAGAGGAGAGTGAAAAGTTGGCTTAAAACAACATTTAAAAAACTAAAATCATGGCATCTGGTCCCATCATTTCATGGCAAATAGATGGGGAAAAGATGGAAACAGTGACAGATTTTATTTTCATGGGCTCTAAAATCACTTTAATAATAATAATTCTTTCAATCCAAGAACATGGTATATATTTCCATCTGTTTATGTCATCTCCAACTTCCATCAGTGTTTTATAGTTTTCTGAGTATTACTCTTTTACCTCCTTAGGTAGGTTTACTCCTAGGTATTTTGTTCTTTTTGATGCAATGGTCAATGGATTTACTTCCTTAATGTCTCTTTCTGATATATAAATGGCTCATACAACTCAACAACAAAAAAACAAAAACAACAATTTAAAAAATGGGCAGAAGACCTGAATAGACATTTTTCCAAAGAGGACACACAGATAGATGGCCAACAGGCACATGAAAAGATGCTCAGTATTGTGAATCATTAGGGAAATGCAACTCAAAATCACAATATCACCTCACATCTGGATAGCTATTATCAAAAAGAGCACAAATAACAAATATTGGCAAGGACATGGAAAAAAAGGAACTCTTGTGTACTATTGGTGGCAGTGTAAAGTGGTGGAGCTGCTCTGGAAAATAGTATGGAGATTTCTCCAAAAATTAATTAAAATTCAATTCAATTTAATTCTAATTAAATTTAAAAATTAATTGATGAGTCATTATCATATGACTCATCAATTCCACTTTCAATATAAATTGAAAAGAAACAAAAACACTAATTCAAAAAGATACATGTGCATCCCAATATTTGTAGCAGTATTATTTACAACTGCCAAGATATGGAGGCAACTTCAGTGTCCAACAACAGATGAATGAATAAGAGGATGTGGTATGTAGATATTTACATATAAATGTATATGTATACACAATGGAATACTACTCAACTATAAAAAGGGTGAAATTTTGCTATTTGTAATGAAATGAATGAACTTGGATGGTATTATGCTAAGTGAAGTAAGTCAGATAAAGAAGGACAAATGGCATATAATAGCATGTACACGTGGAATCTAAAAAAGACAACAAACTAGTGAATATAACAAAAAAGAAACAGACTCACAGAAGCAAATGATTGGTTCCCAGTGTATAGGAGGAAGGAGGGAGGGGCTATACAGGGGTAGGGGTTAAGAGGTACAAGGAATTATGTATAAAATAAGGTACAAGGCTATATTGTACAATGCAAGGAATATAGCCAATATTCTGTAATAACTATAAATGGAGTAAAACCTTTAAAAATTGTGAATCGTATTATATACCTATAACAAATAATATCATACATCAGCTATACTTCAATTTAAAAAATACTATAGATGAATCAGAATGGAATTCTAAAAAATGTTCAAGTAAACCTTGTGAGGCATAAAAATAAGGGAAAAAACAAAAACAAATAACAAACAGAAAACAAAAATTTAAATATCAGACTTCAACACCACCAACCAATAATACCTAATCAGTACTTATAGAACATTCCACCCAACAAAAGGTGAATACACAGTATTTTCCAGTAAATATAGCCCAAGATACACCATATACCTGGCCATAAAACAACCTTTAACAAATTTAAAGCAATTGAAATCATACAAAATGTGCTCCCTGACCACAATGAAGTCAAATTAGAAATCAGTAAGAGAAAGATGACTGGAAATTAATGAACACATTTATAAATAATCCATTAGTAAAAAGGAAGTTTTAAGGGAACTGAAAACATACATTAAAATGAATGAAAATGAAAATTTAATGTATTATAGTTTGTGGCACACCATTAAAGCAGTCCTAAAGCAAAATTTCTATACTAAATACATAGACCAGAAGGGCGTCCTAGGTGGCACGGTAGTATAGAATCTGCCTGCCAATGCAGGAGGCACAAGAGACACAGGTTTGATCCCTGGGTCAGGTAGATCCCCTGGATTAGGAAATGGCAACCCATTCCAGTATTCTTTCCTGGAAAATTCTATGGACAGAGGAGCCTGGCTAATGTAATATCAGCAAATATAATGTAACAAAAACTATAAAAGGAGTTAAACACCAAGACCAAGTGGGCATTATAGGGGAATACAAGGCTAATTCACTATTGAAAACTAATCAATGCAGTCTACCATATTAACATGCTAAAGAAGAAAAAATACAATTCTATATTCAGTGAAGAAAAAATATTTGAGATATAATTCAATTATGTCTAAACCAGGGAAAAGAGGGAGAGAAAAAGTATTTGACAAAATTTAACACCCATTAAGAAATGTCTCTTGAGAGTAGGCTGCCCTGGTGGCTCAGATGGTAAAGAATCTGCGAGCAATGCAGGAGACCCATGTTTGAGCCCCTGGGTCAGGAAGATCCTCTGGAGAAGGAAATGGCAACCCACTCCAATACTCTTGCCTGGAGAATTCCATAGAGAGAGGAGCCTGGCAGGCTACAGTCCATGCGGTCACAAAGAGGTGGTCATGACTGAGTGACTATCTCACAATAATAATAATAATATCTCACAATAACTGAGTGACTCACTCACAATAATAAAGACCCACAGAAAAATGAGAATAGAGAGTAACATTCTCAACTGATGAAGATAAGCTACAAAAAGCCTACAGTAAATGTTACACACAACAGCACAAGATTTACATGCTTTTCTGCTAAGATTGGGAACAAGGTAAGGATGCCCACTCTCATTGCTCCTCTTAACATGACTAGAAATAATGAATTTCTAATTATTATATTAGGGAAATAAAAGGCATACAGATTAGAAAGGAAGAAATAAAACTATCCCTATTTGCAGATGACATGATTGTCTATATTGAAAATTCCAAGTAATTGACAAAACAAAAGCCAGAAACAAAAAAACTACCTCCTAGAACAAATAAGTGAATTCGGTAAGACAACAGGATGTAAGATAAACACACAAAAATCAAGAGGATGTCTACATTTTAGGAAAGGACATGTGAACAACAAAATTAAACATAATACTACCAATCACCAGAAACATAATACTAAGCTAGGTATAAATCTAACTAAATATACTAAAAATTACTAAATGCTGATGAAAGAACTCAAAGAGTATATAAACAGAGATGTGTTCATGGATTGTTGTTGTTTAGTTGCCTATCCGTATCAAACTCTTTGTGACCCCACAGACTGTAGCCCACCAGGCTCCTCTGTCCATGGGATTTCCCAGGCAAGAATACTGGAGTGGGTTGCCATTTCCTTCTCCAGGGCATCTTCCTGACCCAGGGATCAAATGTGCATCTCCTGCATTGGCAAACAGATTCTTTACCACTGAGCCATGAGGGAAGCCCCGTTCATGAATCAGAAACCTCAAAATAATTAAGATGTCTATTTTCTTCAAACTAATACGCAGGTTTAATGCAATTCCTTAAAAAAAAAAAAAACTCAGCAAATATCTTGTAGATCTAGACAAGTTTATTTTAAAATGTATATAGAAAGGCAAAGGAACTAGAATTACTAAAACTATTTTGAAAAGAGAATAAAATGAAAGAAATCTCTCCAACAGATTTCAAGACATCACATAGCTACACAAAATCAGACAGTATGGTTTTGCCAGTAGGACAGACACAGATCAATGAAAACCCAGAAGCAGACCCACTCAAATACATCCAACTGATTGTTGACAGAGATGCAAAAGTAATTCAATGTAGAAAACAGCTTTTTCATAACAAAAGGGGCATTCAAAGGCAAAAACAAAAATAAAACTTGACCTAAGTCTCATCCCTTGTACAAACATTAACTCAAGATGGATCACAGGATCAAGTATAAAAAACACAACTACATGGCATTTAGGAAAAAAATATAGGAGAAAAAGGACCCTAGAGCTAGGCAGGTTTCTTTCAACTTAACACCAAGAATACAATCCATACAGGGAAAAGCTGACAAGTTCAACTTCATCAAAATAAAAATATTTACTCTGTGAAAGAACTTGGAGAAAGAATGAAAAGACAAGATACAGCCTGGGAGAAAATATGGGCAAACCACATATCAAAAGAAAAACAACTACTGTATAAAATATATAGAGAACTTTCAAATCTCAACAGGAAAAAAATACTCAAAGAAAGCTCATTAAAGAAGACATACAGATGGCAAATACACATATGAAAACATGTTCTATATTATATGTCATCAAGGAAATGCAGATCAAAACAACATTAAAACTCACATATTAGAATGGTCAAAATCCAGGATAAGGATGACACCAAATACTGGTGAGGATGTGGAGCAACAGGAGTTCTAATGGGTTACTGGTGAGACTGCAAAATGGTACAGCCATTTTGGAAGGCAATTTGGTGGTTTCTTACAAAACTAAGGGCTTCCCTGGTAGCTCAGCTGGTAAAGAATTCACCTACAAAGCAGGAGACCCCAGATCAATTGCTGAGGAAGATCCCCTGGAGAAGGGTAAACACATTCTCACTGGTACGATTCATTGATTGCACACTTTGGTATTCACCCAGATGAGCCACTTAAGTCCACACAAAAATCTGAACACAGATATTTATGGCAGCTTTATGCTTACTGCCAAACCTTGGAAACAAACAAGATGCCCTTCTGTAGGTGCATGGACAGACAAACTGTTGTGCATCCAGATGATGAAATACTATTCAGTGTTAACAAGAAATTAAGTCTTGAAAAGACATGGAGGAAACAATACACATGACAAATCTGAAACCAATCTGAAAAGGCTACATACTATATGATCCAACTATGTAACATTCTGGAGAAGGCTAAAGCATAGAAAGCAAAAAGAAAAAATCAGTGGTTGCTAGAGGTTAGGGGTGAGAAGGATAAACAAGTGAAGTACAGAAGGTTTTAGGGTGTTGAAAATACTGAGTGATATAATGATGGATACACGTCACTATACATTTGTCCAAACGTACAGAAGATCTCATACCAAGAGTGAACCATAATGCAAAGGAGGGACTTTGGGTGATGATTTTATCAATGTAGGATCATCAGTTGTAGCAAATGTAACACCCTTGTGGGGGGTGGGGATGCCAATAAGAGGGGAGGCTCTGGCTGTGTGGCAAGTACAAGAGAAGTTTCTCTACTTTCCCTACAATTTTGCTAGTAACATTACATTTCACTTTTTTAAAAAAAGTCTTAAAAACTCCAGTTAGAAAATAGGCAAAAGACATTAATGGGTATTTCACCAAAGAGAATATCCAGATGACAAACACATAAAAAAGAGGCTCAACGTGGAGCTATTAGGGAATGCAAGTTAAAACCACAGTGAAATGCCATTATACCCCTATCAAAATGGCTAAAATGAAACATACTGACAATACCTCATGCTGGTGAGGATGCAAAGAAAGTGGATGACTCATACACTGCTGGTGGCAATCTAAAATTAGTACAACTGCTATGAAAAAGATTGGCAAGTTTAAAAAAAAAAAAAAACTAAAGTTGCAACTACCATACTATGCAGCAGTTGCATGACTGAGTAGTCATTCAGAGAAAAAAGACTGTTATTCACACAAAAAACCTTACACAAATGTTACAGCAGCTTTATGCATAATAGCTAAAAACTGGAAATGTGTCTAAGTGGGTCAATGATTAAAACTAACTTAATCATTAAAACTAATGATTTAGGCTGTGATAATCTCCATACCACAGAATACTTCTCAGTAACAAAAAGGAAGAAACTGCTGCATGCAATAAGCAGGTTGAATCTACAGAGAATTATCCTGAATTAAAAAGCCAATCTCAAAAGGATACATAGTGTATGATTCCTTTTATATAAAATCCTTGAAATGATAAAATTATAGAATGGAAGGCAGATTAGAGGACCCAAAAGGTAAAGGAAGGTTGGAGATAGAAGGGAAGTGGGTGTGTCTATAAAAAGGTCAGTTTGAAGGATTTTCAACTTCTCTGTCTTGACTGTATCATTATCAATATCCTGGTTATCATAATACACTAAAGTCCTGCAAGATGTTAGTTACCATTGGAAAAGTGGGAAAGGATACAAATGGCAAGTTCAGATTCCCTATCCCACTTCCAAAGAGACTCATTCACACAGTCTGGAATGGGATTTGGAAATCAGCATGTTTAATCACGCCTGGTGATTCTGAAAGCATGGTCCATAGACTGCAGTGAGATGAGCACTCAAATTTGATGCAATATGCCTCCAACTGAATTGCTTCCTATAAATCAGCTCTGCTCAGACTAGTATAATATTTGGAAGAAAGCCAAACCTCTAGGAAGCAGAATTGCCACATCCAAGCTCTATTCTGTCACCAATCAGCTGTTTTCCAATATCCAAACTACATGGCAAAGGGCCTCCTCCACAGAGAACAGTTCTTAGTGTGAGGACCTGACTAAAAGAATTGGATCTTGCAGGCATTCCTTTAACAATGCATTGGGGAACAGCCATGGCATATCATATCCTAAAAATGTGAAAAGTGTGCTATGGTCTCCTTTGTGAATAAAATTTATGCAAAAAATAATTTGCTGCAAATGCTGTGCCGATAACAAAACAGAAAGTGATGCTGCCACTCCTCACATTTCAGTGAATCTTCACTTGCTCCTCAAAAGGAAAAATAAAATTACATCTTCACAAAGTGAGTTTCTCTTTTAGATGGGTAATGAGGAGAGAGAATGTATTCTAATCTTGTCAAGCATTTAGGTGTAATTAGAGACAGGCTACTTTATGAAAAGGAATGTCAGTCTAGTCAAAAAGGATGAGATCTATATAAAGCAATACAGTAGCTAGAAAACAAACCAAAAGGAAATAATTAAACTTGTTTTCTTTTTTGTTGGAGTTAATAAAAACCTGTGGCTTTCATGAGACAGGGAACTGATTATATTTAGTATTTTTGTTACATGTTGGTAGGAAAATGTATAGCCTTGTTTGTAATGACATGTCAGTAGTTTACACTGAGAGGAGGCCAGTCTGAATTATACTTTTTATGGAAACATATAGTTTAGGCACAGACTTTAAGTACGTATTTTCTGCAGTTGCTTTAGTGAATAAAACATTTTGAGTAAAGGGTATCTGTTAACCTGTCCCTTTGCTAATGTGTCTTTTAAAATTTCTCACATAGCCATAAGAATAATAGTATTTTAACTGTTTCATTTTAAAAGGAAAAAATTCTTAAAACTCAGGAAGAAAAGAGAAGAAGGGAGATGGAGCTGTAGTCCTATAATCCAAACTTAGTATTTTGTTTACTTATGTGTTGTAATATTTTCTTTCCTTTACATTAAAAAAAATCTGTCTACAACTTTGAGGACGGTTTTTGTTTTTTCATAGTTAAAATCAGCCTCACCTTTACAACTTTGTACCCTTTTCTATATTGTGTTACTGATACCTGTAGCCAGGCTCAAGCCATGACTTATTACAAACTCTGAGTTAGTAGGAAAGAAGAAGAATGAGATTTCTGACTTGATTCCTCTCTTAAGACAGCTGCATAAAGCAAACAACCCTTTCCTCTTTGTATGAGAAGAAAAAGAATGGAGGTGAGAGCTTTGTGAACTGTGCTAGTCATCCTGTCTCAGCCCAGGATAGTTATGTAATTGCATATCCTTTGCATTACTCTGTTATAACTATGTACAGTGTGTGTTTTTAAGGATGGAATTTAAAATACCATTGTTGCAGTAAAAATTAGTGTCTGCATGATTTTTCTGTCTCTTGGCTTCTTTCTCATGCATATCATTAATAGATAAAGCAGAACAGGTGGTAATTGCTATTGGCGCACTGTGACTTGTGAATAGCATCTGTTTATGTCTCTTTTACCATCAAATGGTTAGCATAACCATCTCTTCACTACTTTTCTGTGTGGATGATAAAAGTCTTATCATGAGTCATTATAAGGTGCTAATTACCACTCTTTTTTTAACATGACGGAATAGGTGAAGAAGAAAGTCCATCTGGTCCCTAAATATGACTATGATTTGAATCAAACCATTAAACAGAAGTCTTAATACTTTTGAGGTTATTTTGGATTATTGGATCAAGTAATATGTGCCAAAGATATCAATTGCATGCCAGAGTAGTTCCATAAATAGATGCATTCATTAATAACATGCAGTCTAAATTTAGATTTTGACACGTCAAATTTATTTATTTTAGATAATGAAACATTCAAGTCCTTATGGTCATCTAGCTTATAATTATTTCATTTTATTCAGCCCACTCTTGAATGTCTTAGTGTTGTGTTTGTTTATGTGTGCTGATGTAAATGCATACCTTTTTATTTATTATGAAAAGTTCAAAGCATATGAAAAAAATAAGAATTATGTAATGAGCTTCCATGTTCCCAGCTTTCATAATTATCACCTCATGGCCACTCTTTCCTTTCCCTGACCAGTTCCCTTTCTTCCATATCCATTTTGAAATGAATTGCAAACATAATGTTGGTAAATATATTAGTATATATCTTTAAAAGTCAGATTCATTTCTAAAAAGCATAATGATAATACCATCATTATACCACCTTAAAAATGAATAATTTCTTAATATCAAATACCCAGTCAATATTTGCATGGTTTTAATTGATCGGTAGCTTTTAAAATGGTTCTCTTAAATCCAGATCCAAAAATATCACTGTGATGTGATTTTTTTTTTCTTTGAAATTTTTTGGTTGAAGTTACTAGGTTATTTTCTTACAGAGTTTCCCATAGTTGAAATTTTGCTGGTTGCATACTCATACTGTCATTTAACATATTCTCTGTTTTTTTTTCTTGTCTTAGTTATATATTCCTGTGTAATAAATTGCCTCAAATTTAGCAGCTAAAATAATAATTAGCTTTGTAACTTATTTTATACACAGTAGTTTGTACCTTTTTATCCCCTACCACTATCATGCCCTTCCCTTCTTCCCTCTTCCAACCTGTAACCACTAGTTTGTTCAGTAGTGGTTTGTTCACTGTATCTGTAAGTCTTTCTGTTATATTCATTCATTTCATTTTTTTAGATTCCACATATAAGTGATAACATACAGTATTTGTCTGACTGACTTCACTAAGCATAATACAGTCCAGGTCCATCTATGTTATTGCAAATGGCAGAACAAACCTTGCGTGAACCAGGAACCAAGGATCCCACAAGAGACAGCCAGACCTGCCTTTGAGTGTTTGAGTGTCTCCTGCAGAGGCACAGTCAGCAGTGGCCTGCCACAGGGCAGGGGCTCTGGGTGCAGCAGATCAGAACAGAGGCGTGGCATATGGCATCTGTCCTCTTGGGGGAGGTCACTGTTATCCCACCATAGAGCCACTGAGCAGATGACCCACAAACTGGATAACAATTATACCAAGAAGTTCTTCCATTGTTGGGAAAGTTACAGGGCATGCAACAGGTTTCCAAACCTGGGCATCTGGCAAAGGAACTGAGAACCCCCAGGGAATTTGACTTTGAAATCCAGTGGGATATGATTACACAACTTCATAGGACTGGGGAATGTTGGGAAAGCAGAATGTTGGAGGGCACAAACAAAATCTTGGGCACACTATGACCCAGGAGAAAGGAGCAGTGACCCTGAAAGAGACTGAGCCAGGCTTGTCTGTGAGTGTTCAGGTGTCTCTGTCCCAAGCATGGGTAGACTGTGGCCTGCTGTAGGGCTGGGGCACTGAATACAACAGTCCTGGAGCCACAGCATGCTGGCATAAGTCCTTTGGAAGGAGGCCACCTTACCACCATTACCCCTACCATAGTTTGGCCTGAGGCCAAATGCCAGGAGGAAACACAGCCCCACCCATCAAAATTGGATTACAGATTTACTGAGCATGGCCTCCCCCATCAGAGCAAACCAGATTCCGCTATAGCCAGTCCCTCCCATCAGGAAGCTTCCACAAACCTCTGGCACTTATCCATCATTGGGCAGATGAGAATGAAAGCCACAATTACAGAAAACTAACCAAACTGATCACATGAATCATAGCCTTGTCTAACTCAATGAAACCATGAGCCATGCCATTGTAGGGCCACCCAAGATGGATGGGTCATGGTGGAGAGTTCTGAAAATGTGGTCCACTGGAGAAGGAGATAGCAAACCACTTCAGTATTCTTGCCTTGAGAACCTCACGAACAGAATGAAAAGGCAAAAAGATACGACACTAAAAGATGGAACTCCCCAGGTCGGTAAGTTCCCAATATGCTACTGGAGATCAGTGGAGACATAGCTCCAGAAAGAATGAAGAGGCTGAGCCAAAGTGAAAACAATG
The DNA here is from genome assembly GCF_019320065.1 of Cervus canadensis. Taxonomy (NCBI): domain Eukaryota; kingdom Metazoa; phylum Chordata; class Mammalia; order Artiodactyla; family Cervidae; genus Cervus; species Cervus canadensis. The sequence continues at coordinate 34,617,964 of NC_057390.1, forward strand.
CCCAGTTGTGGATGTGACTGGTAATGGAAGTAAAGTCCAGTGCTGTAAAGAACAATATTGAATAGGAACCTGGTATGTTAGGTCCGTGAATCAGGATAAATTGGAAGTGGCCAAACAGGTGATGGAAAGAGTGAATGTCAACATTTTAGAATCAGTGAACTAAAATGGACCAGAATGGGTGAATTTAATCCAGATGACTGTTATATCTACTACTGTGGGCAAGAGTCCCTTAGAAGAAATGGTGTAGCCCTCATAGTCAACAAAAGAGTCTGAAATGCAGTACTTGGGTGCATCCTCAAAAATGACAGAATGATTTCTGTTCATTTCCAAGGCAAACCTTTTAGTATCACAATAATGCAAGTCTATGCCCCAACCACTAATGCTGAAGAAGCTGAAGTTGAATGGTTCTATGAATATCTACAAGACCTAGAAAGAACTAACACCCAAAAAAGATGTCCCTTTCATCATAGGGGACTGGAATGCAAAAGTAGGAAGTCAAGAGATACCCAGAGTGACAGGCAAATTTGGTGTTGGAGTACACAATGAATGAAGCAGGGTAAAGGGTAGCAGAGTTTTGCCAAGAGAATGCACTGGTCATAGCAAACATCCTCTTCCCACAACATAAGCGATGACTCTACACATGGACATCACCAGAAGGTCAATACCGAAATCAGATTGATGATTTTCTTTGTAGCCAAAGATGGAGAAGCTCTATGCAATCAGCAAAAATGAGACCAGGAGCTGACTGTGGCTCAGATCATGAACTCCTCATTGCCAAATTCAGACGTAAATTGAAGAAAGTAGGGAAAACCACTAGACCATCCACACATGACCTACATCAAATCCCTTATGATTATACAGTGGAAGTGACAACTGGGTTCAAGTAATTAGAGTGCCTGAAAAACTGTGGAGGTTTGTAACAGTACAGGAGGCGGTGATCAAAACCATCACCAAGAAAAAGAACTGGAGAAAGGCAAAGTGGTTGTCTGAGGAGGCCTTACGAATAGCTGAGGAAAGAAGAATAGTGAAAGGCAAAGGAGAAAAGGAAAGAAATATCCATCTGAATGTGGAGATAGCAAGGAGAGAGAGATTTCTCAGTGATCAGTGCAAAGAAATAGAGGAAAACAATAGAATGGGAAAGACTAGAGCTCTCTTCAAGAAAACTAGAGATACCAAGGGAACATTTCATGCAAAGATGAGCTCAAAGAAGGACAGAAATGGTATGGACCTAACAGAAGCAAAAGATATTAAGAAGAGGTGCCAAGAATACACAGAACTAAACAAAAAGAACTATACCAAAAGGAATCAGATAACCACAATGGTATGATCACTCAGCTAGAGCCAAACATCCTGGAATGTGAAGTCAAGTGGGCCTTAAGAAACATTACTATGAACAAAGCTAGTGGATGTGATGGAATTCGAGCTGAGCTATTTCAAATTCTAAAAGATGATGATGTGAAAGTGCTGCATTCTATATGCCAGCAAATTTGGAAAACTCAGCAGTGGCCACAGACTGGTAAAGGTCAGTTTTCATTCCAATCCCAAAGAAAGGCAATGCCAAAGAATGTTCAAAACTACTGCACAGTTGCACTCATCTCACATGCTAGTAAAGTAATGCTCAAAATTCTCCAAGCCGGGCTTCATCAATATGTGAACTGTGAACTTCCAGATGTTCAAGCTAGATTTAGAAATGGCAGAGAAACCAGAGATTAGATTGCTAACATCCATTGGATCATAGAAAAAGCAGAAGAATTCCAGAAAAACATCTGCTTCATTGACTACACTAAAGCCTTTGCGTAGTCATGACAAACTGGGCAAAATTTTTAGAGATGGGAGTACTAGCCCACCTTACCTGTCTCCTGAGAAATCTGAGGCAACAGTTGAACCAAACATGGAACAACAGACTGTACCAAATTGGGAAAGGAGTATGTCAGGGCTGTATATTGCCACCCTGCTTATTTAACTTCTATGCAGAGTACATCATGTGAAATGTCAGGCTGGATAAAGCACAAGGTGGAATCAAGATTGCCAAGAAAATGTCAATAACCTCAGCTATGCAGATGACACCACCCTTATGGCAGAAAGAGAAGAGGAACTAAAGAGCCTCTTGAATGAAGGTAAAAGAGGAGAGTGAAAAATCTGGCTTAAAACTCAGCATTCAGAAAACTAAGATCATGGTATCCAGTCCCATCTCTTCATGGAAAATAGATGGGGAAACAGTGGAAACAGTGACATACTTCATTTTCTTGGGCTCCAAAATCACTGCAGATGTTGACTGCAGCCATGAAATTAAAAGATGCTCGCTCCTTGGAAGAAAAGCTATGGCAAACCTAGACAGCATATTAAAATGCAGAGACACTACTTTGCTGACAAAGGTCTGTTTATTCAAAGCTGCGGTTTTTCCAGTAGTCATGTATGGATGTGAGAGTTGGACCATAAAGAAAGCTGAGCACCAAAGAACTGATGCCTTTGAACTGCAGTGCCAGAGGAGACTCTTGAGAGTCCATTGGACTGCAAGGAGATCAAACCAGTCAATCCCAAAAGAAATCAATCCTGAATAGTCATTGGAAGGACTGATGCTGAATTTGAAGCTCCAATACTTTGGCCACCTGATGCAAAGAACCGACTCACTCAGGCAGGAGGAGAAGGCGACAACAGAGGATGAGATGGTCGGATGGCAGCAATTAACTCGATGGACATGAGTTTGAGCAAGCTCTGTGAGTTGGTGGTGGACAGGGAGGCCTGGCATGCTGCAGTCCATTGGGTTGCAATGAGTCGGACATGACTGAGCAACAGAACTGAACTGAACATTTCTTTTTTGGGGCTAAGTAGTATTCGTTTGTGTGTGTGTGTGTGTGTGTGTGTGTGTGTGTGTGTGTGTGTGTGTGTGTGTGTGTGTGTGTGTGTGTGTGTGTGTGTGTGATCTTCTTTATTCATTCACTGTTGATGGAACCTAGATTTTTTTCATATCTTGCTTATTGTAAAAAATGCTGAGCAGTACTTTGGGGTGCACATATCTTTTTGAAGTAGTGTTTTCATTTTCTTTAGATATATACCCAAGAATAGAGTTGTTTGATCATATAGTAGTTCTGCTTTTAGCTTTTTGAGAGACTTCCATGTTGTTTTCCAACCAGACTAAACCAATTTGCTTTCCTTCCAACAATGTAGTACAGGTTTCCTTTTCTCCACATCCTCTGCAACATTTGTTATTTGTGGTATTTTTGTTGATAGCCATTTTGACAAGTGTGAGGTAATAATAGCTTGTTGTTGTTTTGAGATGCATTTCTCTCATAATTAGTGATATTGGGTATCTTTTTATATACCTGTTGGCCATTGTCTTATCTTCTTTGTAAAAATGTCTGTACTGATCTTCTGCCAATTATTTGTTTGGTTTTTTGATATTGAATAGTATGAGCTGTCTTATATTTTGGATTCCACTCTTTTTTCATTTATATCATTTGCAAATAATTTCTCTCATTTAGTAGGCTGTCTTTTTGTTTTGTCAATGGTTTCCTTTATTTAGGTCCCAATTGTTTATTTTTGCTTTTGTTTCCTTTTCCTTAGGAGACTGGTCCCCCTAAATATTGCTACCATGTATTCCAATGAGTGTTCTACCAACTTTTTCTCCTAGGAGTTTCAGTTTTTGGTCTTACATTTAGTGCAGCTCTCTTTTTAATCCACTATTCTTATTTCCATAGTCAAAGGTTACATAGTTTGCAGAGCCCAGTGCATAATGAGAATATGGGGCTCTTTGTTCAAATTTCAGGATGGGAACAGCAGAATATTGAGCCTAACATGGAGCCATTCTAGAGCACAGAGACCTGTGTTATGGCACAGACGATAAAATCAACCCTGGATTTAGAGACTTGATTAGATTGACATCTGATTCTTACATACTTTTTTCCCTTACACTACTGCTTCATAGATGAAGAGAACTTTATTTCTGTGATGTTGGCAGCCACTAGTGATTCTTAGCTGGATCTATTAATTAATTATAGATTCATTTTTCTACTGGCTGTAATACTTTAAAAAAGAGAACTTCCCTTAATTATTTGGTTATCCTGACATCTAATACATATAGGAAAAACAGTACAATGCTTGGTTCTTTTGAACAATGAATTGATTCTCCAATATCTTTTAAAAGATGATTGATAATTTTTTATTGTTAACATGAACATGGATTTTTTTTTAGTATATTGTAATCCATTGTAGTTGTTACCCTTATTGATAATCAGATTGTCCCATTTTAAGCTAACATTTAAGTAGTCTTTGATAGGTTTGTTTTCTGATGATAAGAAATTCTGTTTATTGTGTCTGTTTCCTTCCTCAGAACTGGAATTAGATACTTTTCTAAAGAGCTTTGTTTACTTTTTTCAGAAATGCTATTTATAGACTATAATACACATAGAGAGTAATCTCAGCATTAGGGGTGTTCACTTCTACTAGTTTCATCATTGTTGAGTGAAAAGAACTAAGAAATAAGTATATGTTAATTCTGTTCATATTCTGCAAATTGATTCTTCAAATCCAGGAGTACATTTTTAAACTATAACTTCAGTGATCTTACATCTGCACATTTCCTTTGTTTTATGTTGAAAATCCTACTTTTCAGTGATGATAACAATAACCCATTTGTTTTATACAAGATTCACACACAGTAGTCTCAATAACATTTTCTACACTACCATCAATAATAATATAATATTGTTTAAAAATTTCTTCCCTCTCAGGTTCTTTTTGTTATTTAACTATATCTCACTAGAGTTATGGGGCTTCCCTAGTGGCTCAGTGGTAAAGAACCCATCTGCAATGCAGAAGCCACAGGAGACATGGGTTCGATCCCTGGGTCAGAAGATCCCCTGGAGAAGGATATGGCACCCCACTCCAGTATTCCTGCCAGGAGAATCCCATGGACAGAGGAACTTGGTGGGCTACAGTCCATAGGGTCACAAAGAGTCAGCCACGACCACAGCAACTTGGCATGCATGCACACACTTAGGGTTATATGGTCACATTGTTGTGTTTTAGTCACTTGAATACACAGGATTATTTGTTTGATTTTCAATCTTGTAAGGATTTTTAAAATTTAATGTTGCTTCATAATTGTAAGAGGTATTTATATGGTTCAAAGTTAGATATAGAGGAGCCAAGATGGCGGAGGAGTAGGACGGGGAGACCACTTTCTCTCCTACAAATTCATTGAAAGAATAACTAAACGCAGAGCAAACTTCACAGAACAACTTCTGATCGCTAGCTGAGGTCATCAGGCGCCCAGAAAAGCAGCCCACTGTCTTCGAAATGAGGTAGGACAAAATATAAAAGATAAAAAGTGAGACAAAAGAGCTGAGGACGGAGATTCGTCCCAGGAAGGGAGTCTTGGGTGGCATTGCTTGGGGTAGGGTCCGGGCCTGAGTGCCCTGAGGACAATCGGAGGGAGCTTCTGTGAGGTGCCAACTTGAACTGTGGGAGACCAAAAGAGAGAGAGTAAATTAACTGGCCCAAACACACTGCCGGCCGTTCGCAGAACAAAGAGACCTAGAAAGTCCAGAGAAGAGCTCGCAGGCTGCAGACCGGCCCAGCCCCGCCGGAGGCAGGAGGCAGGGGGGAGGGGAAGGTGGCGGCGAGACACAGGGCGCAGGCACCCGACCGGCGCGGGCGGGGACTGGGCCTGGGGACACGGAGGGCAGAAGGCGCACGCACCGACTGCCGCCAGAGGAAACTGAAACTGGGTCTGTGGAAGGGAGTGGGCGCGCCACACCTGGGGAGAGTGCGCCCACCAAGCCCCTGGCTGCCTGGACCGCTCTGACGGGGAAGGCACAGAGAGCAGGCGCAGCTTTTCGTTCTGCGCTTTTGTGGAACACCCGAGGGCTGGAACCTCGCGCACCGCGGGGCGCGCTCCATATAGAACAGCCGGGAGCCTGAGCAGCGCAGACGGAGAAAGCAGCGTCAGCCCCTCCCTGCAGCGTCAGCCCCTCCCGGCAGCGCCATCCCGTCCCCGCGGCGCAAGCGCGCCCCCACAGCGCCAGCCCCTCCCCGCAACGCCAGCCCCTCCCCGCAACGCCAGCCCCTCCCCGCAGCGCCAGCCCCTCCCCGCAGCGCCAGCCCCTCCCTGCAGCGCCAGCCCCTCCCCGCAGTGCCAGCCCCTCCCAGCAGCGCCAGCCCCTCCCCGCAGAGCGATGGAACTAGCTACCTGAATAAGAGTCCACCTCCGCCAGCCTGTGTCAAGGCGGAAATGAGGCTCTGAAGAGACCGGCAAACAGAAGCCAAATAAACAAAGGGAACCGCTTCAGAAGGGACTGGTGCAACAGATTAAAATCCCTCTAGGAAACACTGACTACACCGGAAGGGGCCTGTAGATATCGAGAAGTATAAACTGGAACGAGGAGCTATCTGAAACTGAGCCAAACCCACACTGACCGCAACAGCTCTAGAGAAACTCTGAGATATAATTTTACTTTTTTCTCTTTTATTTTTTCTTTTTTTATTTTATTTTTTCTTTTTTATTTTCCTTTAAAATCTCCTATGACTCCCCCATTACTCCTTAACTTTCATTTCCATAGATTTTTACGAATTTTTTAATTAGGGGGAAAAAAATTTTTTTTCTTTTTTTCTTTTCTTTTTATTTTTTTTCTCTTTTTTCTTCTTTTTTTCTTTTTCTTTCCTTGTTCTCTTCTATTTTCTATTTTTCTTTTCCTCTTATTTCTTTTAAAGTCCTCTAGTACTCCTCTACTACTCCTTAATTTTCATTTTCAACACACTATAACCTTACAAACAAAAAAGAAGAGAAGCCCTATTTTTAAACCGAAGATTATTCTCTCCCAATCTTGACTCTCTGTTTTCTACCTCAGAACACCTCTATTTCCTCCTTTCCCCTTCTCTTCCCAATCCAATTCTGTGAATCTTTCTAGGTGACTGGGCTACGGAGAACACTCTGGGAACAGACAGCTGCGTAGATCTGTCTCTCTCCTCTTGAGTCCCCCTTTTTCTCCTCCTGCTCATCTCTATCTCCCTCCTCCCTCTCCTCTTCTTCATGTAACTCTGTGAACCTCTCTGGGTATGCCTAACGGGGGAGAATCTTTTCGCCATTAACCTAGAAGTTTTCTTATCAGTGCTGTATAGTTGGAGAAGTTCTGAGACTACAGGAAGAATAAAACTGAAATCCAGAGGCAGGAGACTCAAGCCCAAAACCTGAGAACACCAGAAAACTCCTGACTACATGGAACTTTAAGTAATAAGAGACCATCCAAAAGCCTCCATACCTACACTGAAACCAACCACCACCCAAGAGCCAATAAGTTCCAGAGCAAGACATACCACGCAAATTCTCCAGCAACACAGAAACATAGCCCTGAACGCCAACATACAGGCTGCCCAAGGTCACACCTAACACATAGACACATCTCAAAACTCATCACTGGGCACTCCATTGCTCTCCAGAGAGAAGAAATCAAGTTCCATGCACCAGAACACTGATGCAAGCCTCCCTAACCAGGAAACCTTGACAAGCCAAACGTCCAACCCCACCCACTGGGTAAAACCTCCACAATAAAAAGGAATCACAGACCTCCAGAATACAGAAAGCCCACTCCAGACACAGCAATCTAAACAAGATGAAAAGGCAAAGAAATACCCAACAGGTAAAGGAACATGAAAATTGCCCACCAAGTCAAACAAAAGAGGAGGAGATAGGGAATCTACCTGAAAAAGAATTTAGAATAATGATAATAAAATGATCCAAAATCTTGAAAACAAAATGGAGTTACAGATAAATAGCCTGGAGACAAAGATTGAAAAGATGCAAGAAATGTTTAATAAAGACCTAGAAGAAATAAAAAAGAGTCAATTAAAAATGAATAATGCAATGAATGAGATCAAAAACACTCTGGAGGGAACCAATAATAGAATAACGGAGACAGAAGATAGGATAAGTGAGGTAGAAGATAAAATGGAGGAAATAAATGAAGCAGAGAGGAAAAAAGAAAAAAGGATCAAAAGAAATGAGGACAACCTCAGGGACCTCTGGGACAATATGAAATGCCCCAACATTCGAATCATAGGAGTCCCAGAAGAGGAAGACAAAAAGAAAGGCCATGAGAAGATACTCGAGGAGATAATAGCTGAAAACTTCCCTAAAATGGGGAAGGAAATAGCCACCCAAGTCCAAGAAACCCAGAGAGTCCCAAACAGGATAAACCCAAGGGGAAACACCCCAAGACAC